>NW_024387093.1:68688-138102 GCF_900408965.1 Simochromis diagramma | reverse complement strand
AGTGAATAAAGTGTGTAGTGAGGGGTTTTACAGCCTTAAAACATCTATAATAATTGTAAAAATAAAGTTGGCTACTTCGCGGATTTCACCTATCGTGGATTATTTATAGAATTTAACTCCCGACATAAACGAGGGGACACTGTATTTTCTTGTTCCCCAGTCAGTCGTGTCCAGGGTTGGGTATCGTCACTGATTTCTAGAAGTCGATTCGATTTGAATCGGGGAAATTTTGCCTCAGACAGTCAGAAATATTATAATTCTGATCACTTATCAGTACATATCCATATTTTTATATCTATAAAAACAAAGCTGACACTTGTGAGACTTTATCAAAGGTGTGAGCATCACAGCAGGTGCCTGCTCTCATTTACTGTTTTAGCTGGTTGGTGGCTGTTGAAATCTTGTGGTTTAGCCTGAGCGTTCTGGCGTTTCGGGCAAAATACATTTCTATTTAGAAATCGATTCAGGATTTTATTGAATCGATATCAAGTTATTCAAGCTAGAATCGATTTTAATCGGGAATAGATAATCAAAACCCACCCTAGTCTCTCTGGTCTCTGTGCTCCGTGTTCCCTTTGTTCAGTGTCTCGTCCGTGTCTGTGTTATACTTGCTGTTTTACTTTGACGGTCTCTTGTCCTTTGTCACTGTTTCTAGTTTTGCTTCACCCTGGTCTCGACTGTTCTCCCCTCATGTGTCTCATTCCCTCGTTTCACTCAGTGTATTTCAGACATGTGTTCTCTCTGTCAGTGTCACGTCGTCCCCTCACATGCTGCGTGTTTTCGTGCTCCCTGAGATCAGTGTCACTAGTTTACAGGTTTCCCAGTGTTTTTGTTATTAGTTCCAGTTTTTGTTTCATTTTGTTTGTAAATTTTTTTCTTTTCGTGAAAAATTAACCGCTGCAGTTAAAGCAGCCTTTAAGTTCATTGCTCTGATGATTGTTTTGCGTTGTGTCCTACTCCTCCCTGCCACACAGCCGTACTCATAACAGTTTCACTGTGAGTGATTGCTGGGATTTATGTGTATTTATGTAAAACTTTTAAATGTATTTACGGCTACTTTTAATACTAAATAAGAACAAATCCTGCAGTTTTATTGAAAGACATGATATTTTGTTGTGTTTTTTGCATTCAAACGTTGTGCAATAGAATTAAAAACAAGGTGAAATATGCCCAACTTACATATATAGTCATTGTGATGATGTCACTCCACTCTGTCCCGGAATGAGCCTCTTGCTGGCCCGACAGCTGTATCCTCCACTGTCAGACTCAGTAAGCTGTGATTGATTCTGTATTCACTGGATGTTGGAGGTGTGTTTACCTTGGCTCGTCTCCATTCATACGTCCACTGAGCTCCTTCACCTCCATGAATCTCACATCTGACAGTGACTGTCTCACCGCTGTATATCACACCGCTGTATATCTGAGTCCAGGATGGTTGCAGGAACACAGTGGGCTTAGAGGAGCTGTTCAAACTAAACAGATATCATTAGCAGATGATAATTTGACATGAAATCAACAATAAAACTTTTTATTTTATTAAATAATTAAACCAGGTAATTTACTGATCTTTATATTTGACTGTTTATTATTTCTACATATTTTCATGTACTTATTTATACATTTATGAACATGTAACCTATGAGCTGTAAGTTAGTTGTTGTTTGCAAACAATGCTGTTAAACCTCCAATATATCCAAATAATCTTCATTCAGAAAAAAATTAATTATTTCTTTTTCCATAAATTCACGATATTTAATTTGGGAATTACAAGATGAACAAATCAAAAAACTGTTGCTATGAGTAAACATAACAACAGTTAGAGAAAGGCTAACGTAGCAGAGCAGTCTCTCCTAAAATGAGACCAAATTGTAGTCAAATGGAAACTTTGAGGAATTAGAAAAAATAAAAATGCTAAAACTAAAGATCTGCATCATGACACTGAGCTGCAAGTGATGAAAAGAAACTGAGCTGAATAAACTGGGATAATTAAATCTGAATTAGTTTTTCAACAAATGTATTGAATATGTTTTTTCTTACAACTGTATGTTGTTATAATTAAATTAAAAGCTGTTTTATGCTACTTTGATACAAAATGAAAAAACAAAAACCTGCAGTGTGTTGAAATACAAAGTATTTTGTTGTGTTTTTGGATGAAACATTGTTGTAGTATAAATTAAATGAGTGAAATGTGTCTCAACTACAAAATACTCTGAATGTGAAATTGAACCAGCCACTGATATCTGAAGGAGGAGGTGAGTCTTTTATGTTACATGTGTCTAGTTGAGGAGGCCCCTTGGAATTGTATTTTTTTTACACTATTTATTTGGTAATCAAAGAGTAATTTGAAGGGCAGACTGTGCCAAAGTTCAGGCAAAACAATCACAAAGGCCCAGTCTTAGTCTTAGCCTGTGTTGTTAGGATGCCTGGGTCGTTGACCCATAACGAACGTCATTTTCAAAGGCCCTCAGGAGGCAGAGTCTGGCTTTTACAGCAGAATTTATTTATTTCTCAAAACTAGAGACTGTCATCAACGATCACCCCCAGAGTTTGTACAAAGGGAGTTCTGAACCTTTTTCAGAGGAACAAGGTTAGACTTAAGAGCAAAAACGAGGTTCAGGAAGGTTTCAAATAATGCAATCTGTTTTTGATTGTTTACATATTTTAAAAATTTATTGGCAACCATATTTTTGTTTATAGGAGTTTGATGGGCAGCTAACATAAAATCCCCAAGAGTTAGAAATGCAGTCAAATCTTTATGTGATTCCAAAGAAAAGGGTTGGGAATAAAATCCTTGTTTAACTTGAGGGGATGATAAACAAGCACAAGAGGAGACAGATCCACCATAAATAATTATAGTTCAGAGCTGCCATAAATATCAGCAGTGAGGTGTTTGGCATATAAAAGGGTTCAAATAGATGCAAGACCTCTGCTGGACCAGGTTCCTGCAGGAAGCTGCCTGTTGACTGTTGCAGGTGGTGAGAGCTTTAAGTCAGCTGAAAGAATTAAAACCTTTTTTAGTTCCACCAGGTCTCAGCACAGAGACACATTTAATTGGCTTTGCTTTGTTTAAAATGTATATCCAAAGAATTATTTAGGTTATATTTGCCACTATTTAATAGCATAATTACAAACCTTTAAGCAGTAAAAATGTCTTCTGCACCAATTTTATAGAGAAGAACTTAAATTTCAATCATTAAAAATATAAAAATGTAATAAATAGTTTGTACACATGTCATGAGTCTTGTGCAAAATTTAAAAATAAATGAAAAATAAAATAGTATATTTAATCATAATATTTATCCATGTCTGCACAGTGTTATATTTTTAGGATTAGCATGGTTTGCAATATCAACGTGGTCTCTGTGGTTCCTCTGAATCCAGGTGTGAGGACATAAGACATGTAAATAGTGTCTTTGTCTTTAAAATGATAAAACATTTTTTATTCTTTTTGAATTATTTCCTAAAAAGATAAACACATGACTGCTTTTGTCTTGTGACAAGGAGACAAAATTTATTTTCTTTACTTCTGAATTTTTGTTGTTGTTGTTGTTGCTGTCTTGAAATCTTCCAGCAGAGATCAGCTGGTGGCAGCATGTGTTCAGCCAAGGAGATTCAATGACAGCGTTACAGTTTTGTCTGAGTTTAGCTGGAGGACATTAGCTGACATTTAGTTTGAACCTCACACAGACAGTCATTAAGAGAAATCATCATAGGTCACATGGTCTAAGTGCAAGTACTGCGTATGTGTGTCATTAGCATGAACATGAAAAGATGCAGCATGTGTCTCAATTATATGTCCAAGAGGAAGCATAAATAAGACTGAGCCCCTTCTAGTCTACACAGTAGTAGATTTGTCTCCATTTGTTTTCTACAACATTTGATATAAATTAATTTTTTAGCAGTGTCTTCATACTGAGACTTTGTAAAATAATCATAAATGTAAACGTGTGGCAGGAAACAGCAAAATGAATAACTTATAAAAACCTTATGAAGCAGGTCTTTAAGAAATTATGTTCTAACAAAACCATTATTTGTGATTCATTTAAAATTAATAAATAAATTCATGTCATGAACATCAGTTAGTGGAATCAATCTAAGCGTAACCTCTAATGAGAAAGGCTAATGTAGCAAAACCAGTCTCTGATAAAATGAGGCCAAATTACAGTCAAACCTGAAACTTCAATGAATTAACTTCAAAAATGCTAAAAACAAAGGAACTAACTGATCTCAGTAGCTGCACATGTGAAGCTACTGGGGTGAAGAAACTGGGAAAATTACATTTGTATTTAATTTTTTCTTCATACTAACAAAATCTTTTTCATTCTTCAGATGTTTAATTTTGAGTGATAACTGTTTATTTCTATAAGTACATCAAAACCTTTTTTTTGCTACTTTTGATAATAAACAAAAAGCCTTAAGACATTTTTTTTTATCTTTTTTAATGAAACATTCTGGAATATAAATTAAAACACATAGTGTGAGTGAAATATCTCCAACTTACATTTTACATTCAGTGTGATGACATCACTCCACTCTGTCCAGGAAGAGCTTCTTCTGCCCCGGCAGCTGTATCCTCCACCATCAGACTCAGTAACTGTGATGGTGCTGTATTCGCTGGATGTTGGAGGTGTGTTTAACTTGGCTGCTCTCCATTCATACGTCCACTGAGCTCCTTCACCTCCCTGAATGTCACATGTGACAGTGACTGTCTCACCGCTGTATATCTGAGTCCAGGATGGCTGCAGGGTCACAGTGGGCTTGGGAGGAACTGATCAAATAAAACATATCATTAGCAGAATTATAGAAAATCATCATTGAAACTGTCCTGGTTTTTATTGATTTAATGATTATTATAATTTTTAATCATTTTTATTTGAAAAATTAAAAAAGGTGATTTGATGATATTTAGAATCAGCAGAGTGAATGACAACAATCCATAACCCCGAGTTTTCTGTTTCTGTCTCACTTTGTGTGTTTTGGTCTTAATGTTGTTTTATAAATCTGTGGAATAATCAAAACATCTATTCTCTATAGACAAGGTTTTTTTTTTCTGTGGCTGATTGTGACTCAGAGAAAATGGATGTCTTTTCATGTTGGGTCTTCTAGAGAGGACATGACAGTAATACAGCTGAGTTTTACTCCTGAATTTTATTTTTTATTTTTTTTTTCTATTGTCCAAAATGTTCCAGCAGAGAAGCAGCTGATGGCAGCATCTGTTCAGCCAAGGTGTTTCAACAACAATGACTGGCCTCGTCTCCATTCATACATCCACTGAGCTCCTTCACCTCCCAGAATCTCACATGTGACAGTGACTGTCTCACCGCTGTATATCTGAGTCCAGGATGGCTGCAGGAACACAGTGACCTTCGGAGGAGCTGATCAAATACAAATATATCATTAGCAGACTGATAGTTTTGACTTGAATACATTTTAAAAAATACATTAAACCAGGTAATTTAATGATCTTTATGTTTCACTATTCGCTTTTTTCTACATCTTTACATTTACATATTACACATTTCTAAACATATAATCCATGAGTCATCAGTTAGCTGTTGTTTCCTAACAATGCTGTTAAACCTCCAGTGATGGATTCAAAGCTGGAGGCTGCTCTGCTCTCATAAACTGATTATTAGTTCATAAATGGTGAAATACAAAGTTTTTATGTGGCATCAAAGTCAAAACAGACTGGCAAAGAAAAACTAAGAGTAAAGGTTCAGTAACCAGGAAAGGAGCACAAACTGTTTTTAAATCACTCTAAAATACAAAACAGCACCATGAACTCCTCTGTGTCTGTAAGTGATCTGAAGACTGAACAAAGGTGAAACGATGCACTGAGACTAATAATTAATAATCTGACAGATTTAGTGGTTTAAGTAGCTGGTGATTAGTGAATACTGATTTCCATTACAATTTGGAGAAGACCTTTTCAATTCTCAAATTTTTTTTAAACTCATCAGTTTCCTGAATGACGACTGAATCGCTTTTAGTTGTGACTAAATTCGTGTTTCTTCTCCTTCCTCTGCAGGTGTAGATGCCTCCATCAGAGACAGAGATTGCACTCTTAGAGCTAAAAGAAATGATCTCATTTTCAGATGAGGTTTTTCTGAACAGAGTAATTCACATCACAGGTCAGTGTCACATTGCCCCCTGCTGGTGTGGTTGTGCTGTCTGCTGTCAGAATGGCCTTGATTTTAACTTCTATAAGTTAGAAAAATATGAGGCTATTATTGTGGTCCTTTTAGTGGAAGAAGGAAAAACCCACCACATCTGTCCACACAGATGTTCCAGCTGCAGTTTTATTTCCTACTGCAACTGAGACTCAATTACAAGGTGAAGAGCAGGTGAGCCTGGCTGAGTAATACGCCACCTGGTGGTTTGTTCTGAGTGTGACAAAAAGCCTGAGCCTGTGAGCCTGAGCTCAGGGCTAATGAACCCTCGATTACAGAAAACCTTCCACACTCATCTGTGGATCTGTCACAGCAGAAGTGCAGCAAAGGTCACAAGTAATAAAACAGACAACAAAGAGAGCAGGTGAGCTGAAACTTGACCACATGTCTGTATTTTAAGTGCTTCAGGCAAAACTTTAAGACTTTCCAGCTGATAATATCTGTGCACACAGATGTGTTGACTTATTTACAAACCTGATCACACACAGAGATAATAAAAATGCACACGAGGGTTAATATATATACACATGACTTTGCTACAGTAAAATCTCCAAACTAAGCTACTATCATAGAAACACCAAATTTGAGAAAAAGTATTTTGTGTCCATTCTTCCAGTAGAGTCCACACACTTGTAAATATGTGTCTCTGTAACAATGAGTGGAGTGCAGAGGTGTGAACTCAAATGCAGGAAGCAAAATAACTTAAATAAAACTGAACTTTAATACCTAAATAGTCTAAAAATGGAAACATACAAAGAATCAAAATGTAAAACTAATAGAAACAACTAAGAGATGAACACACGTGAGTGTTCACAGATGCTCTGACAAAGACTGAAAAGACACAGCAGGACTATTTAAACAGGACTGGGAATGAGAAACAGTTAAAAACAAACAGGAAAATCATAAAAGAGGAAGAAAAATAACATAAAGGAGGAAAGAAAACAAACCTTTAAATTAAAGAGGAAATACTTTTTTTAAAAGCTAAACAAAGATGAGGAAGAAGCACTCAGAGTAAAATGATGAAAGACCATGACAGTCATAAATGAATAAATCTATATCGATGGCACTTTGTCCAGTTTGTTTTACTTGTTACTCTTGTGAAGTCTTATTCATTTATGACTTTAACAACTTTTAGAGGTTTTTTCAAGAGGACACTGAGGCAGGCAGCACACCATGACACTATAAATAACTGAGAGTAAAAACTCATAATAAGACTGATTAAAGTCTTCAGGCAGGACTTTAACTGGCTGATCTGTGGTTGAGTCTGTTTTCAGATTAGAGTTACCTGCATTTACCCTCATCACGCTGTGCTGTAATAAATTAGATTGATTCTCCAGTTCATCAGCATCTTGTGAATCATAACTGTGATGTGTGAGGATGGACAGATAAATACTCATGAAAAGGAAATCAGTCAGTTTCAAGGCAACAAACTCTAGTAAATATAAAGTTTGTGTATCGGCTGAGTGAAACATCTGCTCACATGGTTGCACTCTTGATATGATCATTTTAGTATTTTAACCAATAAATGCAGTGGAGTGTGAGCTGTATCATATACAATATTTTGTCCCTCAGGTTATTCCTGAAATATAGTTTGTTTCAACTTTGTTATATGACGGGTCACATTTATTCATCTGCTTCTTCCTGGTCCGCTCATGTCAAAGTCCGCCATCTAGTGGTTAAATGGAGGAAGTGCCGAGTAATAATGGCTAGAGCTCCGTGTCTGTGATAGTTCTGCATCTGCTGCTCTTGAGATGGTATAAAGTATAAGTTTGGGGAGATGATGGATTGTTTCTACATATTAGTGCTCTGTCCTTCTTGTGGGTCTGTGAAGTTTGTTACATTACTACTGTAAGCTAACTGTTAGTGCTTTGTTTTGCCTGTTAGCATAAAACATGTCAGCATGTGGTATTTGTATTTACGTCACTTGACAGGCTTTGTCCATTTATTGTTAATGTTGTGATCTTGCATTGGTCATGTGACATTTGTGCATCTACACTGAGATTAAATGTACCTGCTCTGTTTTGTTGTTACAGTTTTACAGACTGAAAGTGGTACAAATGGTACATCAGTAAAAGCTCTGAAGAACGCCACAGTCTCCACATGGAGCGCTTACTGAAGCCATTTATGTTTAACTGCACAGGCTGAATAGAAGCATTGAGTCTGTGCAGAAGATAACATGTAAACACAGGGAGGATATTATTGAGCACATTATAGGAGATAACAGCTACATATATGAACAGGAAGAAAATAATCATTTCTTACCTTCAGCATTTCCACAGATGACAATACTGAGCACTAAAATAATCAATAAAACCTCATCAGACATTATACAACTGACAAGATCAAAACAAAAATAAATTAAGACTTTATTAAAGATGAACAGTAATAACCAGTAATCTGTTTGTCAATAAAATGAAATAAACATAAAAATCCAAACTGTTGTAACACAGCGTGTAACTATAAGTGATGCAAAAAGCAGCAGCGTATCAAACATTTAAACACTTAAAGAATCACAAGTCTGCTTTGTTCCAGCTCTCAGGTAAACAGGTTAAAGCAGTGACTCACTGTAATTCTCACAGATCAGAAACATTTTCATTAATCGCTGCCGTTCAAACAATGTCAGACGTGTACTTACAGAAAAAGCCCATCATGCAGAGCAAAGAGTGCCCCATCGTCACATCCAGCCTGCTGCACTCTGATCCTCAGATAATCAAACAGTTTTAGTTTGCAGATAAAGAGAAGTTGTGTTTAATATAGATACAACAAGAGTTTTTCTACAGGCTCTTATTCTGATTGGTCTCTCTGTGCTTCCTGCCGTTACACACAAAACTCAAACAGCTCCTGTAGCTTTGACCGCAGCAGTTGGTTGACATGTTTATATTTCCTGTCCACTGCAAACATAGAAGCTTGTTTCTTTTGTTGTGTTGTTTCCTTTTTCTATAATATACAAAGTTGTTGTGTTGCTTCATGTAAGTATGTTTTGCCCTTTTGGGGTATTTTTTGGGTGCAATATCCACTAATATTTGTCTCCTGGCAGGTTTCTGCAGACTGGGAGTCACTGAGAGTGAATATACCAAAACAGCTTTTCTACTTTGGTGCCTGTATTTTCACTAAAGCCTTTAAAAAAAAAAAAAAAATTCTCCTTTTGATTGTTTAACTGCTGAATTAAAATTAAATTCTTACTTTAGGCTGCATTAAAATGTTTTTATTTTATTCGACTCTCAGCTGAAACATCATCATGCAGTAATATAGTGAAAAAGGCTCCTTTGACCTCAGACCTGTGAAAGTTTCCACCTTGTGGTTAAATTCTGGTTTTAAGTTTGGTGGAGACCCAAACACAGGAAATGACTCAGTGTGTGGCTGAAGTGAGACTAAAGACCTTTATGTTTCACCAACTAAAGAACAATTAAATTCATAGATAAATTCAAAGTTATATTTATTATCTGTTGTCATTTCAAAGTAAAGCAGGAACTCATTTATTCTGCAGACTGTTCTTTGTCTTGCTTTGACATGTATGTGCAGATGCACACTGACCTCAGCCTCTGACTACATGTAAACATAATAAAATAAAACAAGCTGATGATGTGAAACAATGATTGAAACACTGTAATAATGATGTTTGTGTTGAACACCACATGTTACCAACACAGATCATGTGATTGTGTTCAGAGTCAGTTCAAAAAGCAGACCCACATGCTAAATGGTTCTTATACAGCACTTATTCTACTCTTCTGAGCGCTTCACACAACTCGTGCATTCACCCATTCACACTAGCACATTTTTCTTGGTGCTTTGTGGCAAACATTCACACACACATTCATACTCCGATGGATGCCTCGGAGAGCAATTTGGGGTTAGTATCTTGCCCAAGAATATGTGATAAGCAGACTAGGGGAAGCCAGGAATTGAACCAGCAACCCTCTGATCAGTAGATGCTCAGCTCTACCACCTGAACTACAGCCACCCATGCAAAGCAGGACTCAGAGTACCAAACAAAGGTGACCTTTATTATGAAGCTGATAGTTTCAGGCCTCGATGGTAACAAATGAAGAAAACTGAGTTACAGATAACCAGTGTTGGGACTAACGCGTTATTAAGTAACGCGTTACAGTAACTACGTTTTTATTGTGGTAACGAACACGGTAACTAGTTATTATGCCAAAATCAGGAACGCGTTAGTCGTTACTGGGATTTAGATAGGCTCGTTACTCGTTACTTCGTGTCGTGGCTATCGCAGAGCTTCCACAGATTCAGTAACATTAGCAAGTGGTGGAGGCAGCAGGTGGATGAGGGAAAGGGGAGGCAGGAGGAGGAGCAGAGACCCGAGGCAGCTGCTGGTCCGAGTGTCAGGTGAACCAAACTTCAGGTAAGAAGTTATGACCTGCAGTCTCTCTGAGTCAGATATAAACCAAGTTTAGGTGGAGTTTATTTTCGTTATTCTGACTTTTTCCATACTGCGTACTAGCTAGCATGACGGGGTTTCTATACAGCTGGGTGGGTGCTATGAAGATGTTGAACTTTATTTTGTTCATAAGGTTAATTATCAGAGTTGCCAACCGTCCCGTAAAAAACAGAATCGTCTCGTATTCAGAGAAGATATTACGCGTTTCGTATTGAGGTGAAAAGACACACAGTTTGTCCCGGACTGCAGTTTTTGTGTTGGATGTAAAAAGCGCACATGATGCTGTGACGTAGGCTAGAATCATGGCCGCGGTCAATGACGGTCCAGGCGTGGGATTTCTCTTGTGGAAATATGCACATTATTATTATTTTTTCTATTGGTAGGTGGCACAGTGCACTTGTTGCAAGTAAGGAAGCTAGAAGACTGTAAAAGTTATGGAAGCAACACGTTAACAAGAGAATTCTGCGTAGAACCAAAGTTACTTTCCCTAGTAACTAGTTACTTTGAAAGTAACGAGTAACTTGAAGTAACTGAGTTACTTTTGATAGAAGTAAGTAGTAATGTAACTAAGTTACTAATTTAAAGTAACTTACCCAACACTGCAGATAACTGATCACAGGAACACAGAGACTTACCTGTGGGTCATCACAAAATCTCTATTGAGGTCACAAAAGTGTCAACTTACACTTTCCAGTCAACATAAATAAATAACAGACTTAAACACTGTGTGATTCCACAAATGTTAATCTGTCCAAATGATTCAGTGATGTGTAGACTAATAGATCAGAAGATACTGTGGTGTATTACCTACAGCATGATTGTAGACGGATCTTATCATAATTATTCCTGAAAGACTTTTACCTTTATTTTTACTCATGTTGCCATAGTAACTTTAACCTCCGAAGACCTGAACTCTTTCATAGCATTTTTATTTCTCTTTGCTATTTGGGCTGATTGGGACCTGATGAATGTAAAAACAAAGAATTACTTTGTACTTGATTTTGCTGTACAAGGGCCTGATATCCACATATGGGGACATTTGTTTGAAAATTTGATAGAACAGTGGCAGAATAATGTGCTCGTGAGTGGATATCAGGTCCTGTGGAGTACTGTGGTCTAGACAAGACAAAATGTGATGTCCACATATGTGGACGCCACAGGTTAAATCTTGAAAGCATGCTGAGAAAATGCACAAAGCATTGCAACAAACCACTATTGAACTGTTCACTTATAACTGGACCAAACTTCCAGTTCCTTTTTACACTTACTGAGGTTTGATAACAAGAATAAGACGACACCACATTCACACCAGAGTTTTTGAAGTGTTTTAGAGCAGTGGGTTGATGTGGATGGTGGTTTGTCCTTGTATATTATGTGCATGTGATCACAGCTCTGGGCCCTGTCCTCAGCCCTCCGTCTTCCTTCTGCTCTCTTTCAGGTTCTGTTTGTTTTCTGTGTCATTTCCTCTTTTTTCTTTTTTTAAATCTCTTTCCTTCTGTTAATTTCTTCTTCCTAGTCTGGACCTCCCCACCTGTCAGCTCTGACACTGTTACAGTAAAGATGTGTAATTTTTTATTTTATTTTACTTTAATACCTGCAAATAGTTAATGTAGCAGTTAAAGCACAGTTTCTATAGTAAATGTTCTTCCTCATTTTAACTCTGCAGGCTGATGAAGAAAACAACAAAAGATCATTGAGGTTTGTTTCAGTGCAGAGATGGTGCACATAAGACTGCAGCTCCGTGTGAACTTGCAGTTATACAAATAACAATGTTTACACAATATTTTCCATCATTCACGTCTTTTTGAGAAGTGATCCTTCCTGTCACAGTCTGATCTACAGGTCAGAGTCTAAACACTTTCTGCATATGTTCATGGTCTCAATCATTAAACCTTTACATCTTACTGACATGTTAATATTATAAAGTATCTTCCTCATCAGGGTATGAAGAGGACAATAAAGTGCAGTGTGCTTTAGGACCTTATGTTTGCTGGATACTGATGGCTTAAAATAAGACACTGCTACACACAAAACTGTTGTCTCAAACCACAGGCTGCATTTCCTCTTTTGCATGTGGTCAAGACGAAAATGAGGCCGTTCAGTAGATTAAAAATAAACCTGTGGCAGAACAGACAGTAACCACCAACAACCCTTCACACACATATCGGCACTGTAGCTATTCTGTATTGTCATTTTTGCGGTTTGATCTTAATGTCTTTAAATTTCATACACAAACAGATGTCATGGTCCTCCAGTCCTCTCTGACTTCCTGTCAGTGCTGTTGTTGTTCCTCCCTCTCTCTCCTGCTGTCCTCTCCACCTGGGTGGTGCACCATTCCAGGTTCCTGCCTTTGGCCAAAGCAACTGCTGCTCATCATCCTCATCCGATGCTGAAGGTGGTGGCTGAGCTGTAGGCTTTGCTGGATTGTTGTACTTAGTTTAGTTACTGTAACCAAGACACAGAATAACTCCAGCTTTGTGTCTTTTTCATTGTAGCTGAAGTACGGGACAAACTGTTCCTTTTCACCTCAATAAGAAACGCATAATATTTTCTCTGAATACGAGATGATTCAGTTTTTTACGGGACAGTTGGCAACTCTACTAATTAACCTTATGAACAAAATAAAGTCCAACATCAGTAACATCATAGCACCCACCCAGCTGTATAGAAACTCCGTCATGCTAGCTAGTACCCAGTACGAAAAGGTCAGCATAACGAAAATAAACTCCACCTAAACTTGGTTTATATCTGACCCAGATAGACTGCAGGTCATAACTTCTTACCCGAAGTTCAGTTCACACTCGGACTGGCGGCCGCCTCGGGTCTCTGCTCCTCCTGCCTCACCTGCTGGCCTCCACCACTTGCTAATGGTACTCAATCTGTGGAGGCTCCATGATAGCCACCACACGAAGTAACGAGCCTATCTAAATCCCAGTAACGATTAACACGTTCCTGATTTTGGCATAATAACTAGTTACCGTGCTCGTTACCACAATAATAACGTAGTTACTGTAACGCGTTAGTCAACACTGGTGAGAGCTTTGTGACGTTTACCGTGTTTGGAGTCTCAAGTTAGTTTGTTGTCTTGTGTAGTTAGTGTGTAGTGTAGTCGTTTTGTTTTGTGTGTCAGTTCTACTAGTGAACGTCACAGTTGCTGTCTTAAAGCCACCAAAGGCAGACTGCAGTGTAAACGCTGAGTGACACACCTGCTGTCAGACCTGCAGGATTTATCCCTGTGCTGTTCTCATCTGTGTTATAGTGACACAAACTATTTTTTGGAGTTGCATAAATAATTTGTTCTCTTCTTATTTGATGCAGAACACCTGATTGTTCTGTAAACAGTTTTAAATGGTTATATAAAAAACGTCTGAGCCTTGGCTGCATTTTTAGGTAAATAGTACCATATAACTTTGTTGTTTGCAAAACTTGTGCATATTTTTAAAAAATGTACAATTTGTATTTGCATTTCAAGTTGTGAAAATGATTCGTTAAACATGCTTTTGGTTTTTACAGTCAAAAATATCACTTTGTCTGAATTTAGATAAATTGTGCTGATACATTATATCAAAATGGGTAAATAACAGATTGGCAAGATAAACAGTTTTTAAAGGTGAAATATAGAGGCCGAATCAAAAGTAGTCAAAAACGGCCAGTTATACCCTGGACCCCAGAGGGTTAAAGGCTAAAAGCAAAGTTGTCACCGAGTACTGTTTATATTTGTGTGTATTGCTGCAGCTTTTTTAAGTATTAACTTGGTGCCTTTGGGTGAAATAATGGTAATATGACTGATCCATATGCTCACAAAGAATAGCCACTTGTTTCCCCGGCTTTCATTCAAAATGTGTTTATCGTCAGCACTGTTACGAGTTCAAAATATTGGGGATGGACACCATAGGAAAAACCCACAATAACAACACTGGTCCGGTCGGGTTGAGTCAAACGATGATTTAATGATCACACACGTGGGAGATGGACACTGTATGCAGACAGTCTCAGATCTCTCTTCAAAAAACACATCACCATAGTTTTGTAAAATCAGGGTATTAGAACGCCCCTTCATGCGTAGTGACAGGTGTAATACAATCAATGTTGACAATTTTATTTAACACAAAGAATAACATTGTCTCCTTCCCGAGGGCAGACGCTGACTGCCCCCCGTCTCCTGGAACCATCTGTACCCTGCTAAGACACAACATGGCAGCTACAAGGACTCTTTCATTTATTAAGACCATCAGTGTGTATTGCTCTAAATCAAGCATATAATATTAAATGAATATTGCTAGATCAGCTACTTCTACTTAAAACATATTAGAACATGACTAAGCACAAAATCACCAAGAATAACATCTTATAAGTGCTGTGTAAGCGGGTGCGGCCTTCCAAGCTCAAAGCCTTTGCCCTCCATAGATCAGCCAGACATCACGCTGGCTGTAGCTTTTAACCTTTAATTACCTTGAGCACAACTCTAGAATAAGCAACAAACTGCAATGTGTATGGAATGATCATAGTTACACCTGCAATGGAAAATCATGTTATTGTTCTGGTACCTGTAAGAGAAGCTCAAACTAAAGTTATAACAATCACTGTAATGCAAAGAATAATATAAGGTCAAAAACTTCAATTTATGTTTAATGCAAAGCTGGTTATATACTTCTAATGAACTAATAATGCCACATTAAAATATTGAATGAAAATGAGAAAAACATCCCCTCCTTTTTCTACAATTCCCTCTGTTGACCTCTGGAGAATCCAGAGGTCACAAACAGTTGTTTCCCTCCGTGGCCTACACATTCAGTTCCACATGCATCATTGGCATCATGGACATTGGAGTAATGACTCCAGGGTCCACTGCCCTCACAGACATACTTTTGAACATTCTTCTGGCACAAGGGATGAGACAACAACAAATAACCATAATACCCACCACAACAGATAAAGAAAACATGACCGAAGCGATAACCCCCTTCCACCGTCCGAACACTGAGGTCAGCCAGCCTTCCAACGGACTATCAACACCGGAGTGATCATGCATAGTTTCAGAAAGGCTCTTTAGGCCCTCCAGAGCCTTGGTTACCGACCCATCTGGAGCAGTGTTATTTGGAATAAAGGTGCAACACTGATCGGCGAACATAGCACAAACGCCCCCTTTTTCCGCTAACAACATATCAAGGGCCATTCTATTCTGCACTCCCATTAACGAGGTCGGACCCACCTGCTCCGCCAACCCCTCCATGCCGTCTCTGGTGAGGTTAGAGAGTCTCAGTACATTATAGTGAACATAATTGATCCTATCTACGTTCTTGTTTGGGGTCACTGGAAAGAAAGCAGAAATTATTGGAATATTTTCAAACCCGGCTGCTATTTGATCAACAAGTTTAAATTCGTTTGGAACCCCCCTGGGCACTCCAATGGAGTCGACCCAGGTGGGGGAATTCATCCTAGGGTCATAGGCGTATGTGTCATGAATTCCTCTTCTCCTCAAAATGTGTCTTTTACGCCTGGCTGCCAATGTGCGCGTATTGTGTGGGGGAATTGATTTTACCTTATCTCCGATTAGCATAAGTGGCGCTCCTAGTCTCACCATCGCGCACGTCCCCACGCTCCCAAGAGGAACACTGACCAGTAGAGTCCTGTGCCCGCAATAGTAATACAGCCCGCTCCTAGCCCAAGTCCCAATTAGGGTGGCTGCATCACTCACATTGTTGGTGGTCCTCCCCGTCTGGGTGACCGAACACCAACTGGGGTCAATTTCCCCCAACCGATATTTAACTTTATCTGTGGAAAACTTAAAGCACGTATAATTATCTTTCCGGGGCATAAACGGCCCTACTTGCGTGAGCTTGCCAATAGGGGGAAATAGACTGGACAACACAGTGCAGTTCCCCGTATTCACAGCTCCTCTAGTCATCCGCAGCATACAATCATAGCCCCACTGATCCTCTGGATGCAGAGGTGCAGGCTCTATAAATAAACGCGGCCTTGCAGAAGCACAAGCTACACAATTAGCCACTTTTTGTTCTCTAGCATTTTGAGCTATCCAGTCCAGCCAGATGTTACTGTCACTGAACCCGGTAGCGCGTTCAATCAAATCCTGAGGTTTCAAGGTGGTGTAGTCCACCGACACTACTCGCCTCTCCCTTGGTTCGTGCTCCTCTGGTGTAGCTTCCGACGACCCACTCCCCTCCTGCCCTGTAAAAGATGCAACAGAGCTGGGGGGACTGGAAATCACACGAGTTATCATGTCTTCTCTACCTGACGGTACGCGATTAGTTTTTTCTAAGAAATTAACTTTAATTAACCCTTTTGGATCAACCCCCGCTGTTTCCACCCCCAGAACCAAATACATAGATTGTTTGCGATGCCAATTCCCCAATGATAAGGTTAACGCGTTTCCAGAGGGGCTAAAATCCCTCTGTAGTTTAAGCTCGTTTTCTGATCCTAGTTCTAACGGTTCCCAATTTTGCCCAGTGTAACCCCTTACCTGGTCCCAGTTACGGCACCAGCTGTCATATGGACGATTTCCCCTCTCGCAGTGTGTACTCACTCAATAATCCCAACAGAGCCACACATTATATCCCCTCCAAGCACTGCCGGCGTCCCTACAATTGACAACATCACACAGATCAAATGTAAAAGAAGTTGTAGAGCCAATAACATAATCTAATTCTAAACCACCATATGTGCTGAGACACTCATCCTTTTTACCAGAGACCTCGCGCTTCACTCTTGCCCGCAGCTTTAAATCACTATGGATCACGCGTGGTGTAGTTGGTGTATCAAACAACGCCGGACTGGCATGGCCTCCGTGCTCAGACTGGTTTCCCGGGTCGGTCTGCAACAAACAAATCAAAAAACAAATAGCCATGATTAGCAACATAATCGACATCAAACTCATAATAATTTTGAACATTGTGATGACTTTTGAAACTCTTCTTTCATCACCAGTGTCTGATTGTTGTGATGGCATGGTGGTATGTGAATGTTATGGTGTAGTAAAAAGTTCAAAGCCCTTTATCAGAGCCTCTCTCTTGTTCTAGGTGTTCAGTGTGGTACCGCTCCTTTTCGTTGGCGCGGCGATCTCCTCCTAGGCTGCTCTTCTTTCTTCGACCTTCCGGGTAGACCACCGGTCGGCCCGTTGCACAGGTGTGAGGGTTTATTCTGCCTCTCAATTTCACCTGTGTTGGGTGGAGATTGATCCTTCCCCACCAAGCCCTCGTGCGCGGCCGCGCACTGCGTCCAGTGGTACCAGGTGTCGCCTTTCCCCTTCAGTTGGACCGCTGTCGCCGTCCGAGCCGATACCTCATATGGACCAATCCAGCGGGGTTCCTTCCACTTGCGTTTGATGACTCTCAGCCACACTGCCTTCGCGTCCGGGACCTCTCCTTCTCCTGTGGGCCCTTTACAAGCCGCCTGTTTTGTGAAACTGGAAACAAGCTGCGTTTTTCTGTCTTAACAAAAGGGGAACAAATGTGTTTAAGTTCACCCAGCATGATTTGTTTTAATTTTCACATGGTCTTACTGAGGTAATGCGAAAAGACTATGTGCACCTTAGCATATGCTACTTCCGGTGGCACCCAAAATGCACACAGATGGAAGCAAAAGGTGAACTTAAATACAGCTTTAATGCTGGACGACAAAACAGAAAACTGGCTGAAGTAAAATACAAAATAAACTTACGCAGGCAGACAGAACACACAACATGAATGAGGGTAGATCGCAACACTTTTGCAAATATGTAATGTCCTGATAAATCGAGCAGATATTTGAAGTTTACACAGCTACATTCTCGACTGAAAATATCTTAAACATTTATTTTGTGACCAAGAAAGAGTAATATTAAAACAAAGTAGCTGCCGCCATTGTTGGAAACTAGAATTCTGGGTTAGATCGGGCCACAAAGAATACACCCGACCCATCCTTCCAATCTAGGGAAAAGGACGCATTTGGAGGAGTCTTCGAGGTTGGACAGTCTTCGTTGCGTTGCTGTAACGTTATCGACCTACAAATGCACCTGCAAAGGATGCAGCCCCTGAATTTGGACACAGCTACGATACTGGAGACGGCTTCTTCTTGTTTTTGTGTTGAACACTAGCTGACCTGATCGTGACTAGTCAACGAATCGTGGCAACCCCAGTTGTTATTATTGGATGACTCTACACAGGTTTAGCTGAGAGGTCGGTGACAGAAAGTGATTATAGGGTTGTAGCTTACACCGTCCCGATCATTGTGTTCTTATTTCTTAGAGCAAAAGAAGTGTCAGTCTGGACAAATGAACAGAAAAACTAAACAGAGGCAGATTCTGTTGGCATTGATATTTTTTATATTGTCATTTGTGCTAAAATATATAGATATAGAATCATTGCCTTTATCTGTCCTAATATGGCTATAATTATGAAGAAGAAGCCAGACAGTCAGAGGATTTATTTTCAACCTTCTACTATTTCCTTTATCTGTGTCTGTGCTGACAAAATGTGCTTTCTTTATTAAGAGTGCAGCTTAGTCCAGAGATGAGCTATGTTATACATTAGGAAAGCACCATGTTCTGTTTCTTCTAAAGTGCAAGACTTCACACCTTTAAATGTTTGTTTGAGACATGACTTATTACAAGTTCCTGTTTTTATAGTTTAGCAAAGTGCTTGTTTCTGCTTTTCTGCATACCTCATACACACGGTTTAAGTTCATTGAAAGGTCGCGTGTCTATGTATGGTATAGCTGGAAACACACACACGCACACATGCAGTCTGAGCAGAAGAAAAGCTGCTCTGGAAACATGAGCAACAGTTTGACAGGTGACCAGAAAGATGGTGAAGCTCAGCAAACACGAAGCAATTTGATACCAGAACAAAAGAGAAATGTCTCCCAAGAACAGCAACGACTTCACAGTTTAAAGAAGAGCGATGATTCATAACCATCAAAGAGCAACTCAAGAGGATAAACAGAAGAAAAGTGATTTGATTGGAGAGGAGAGTGATTCTCAGAGACGGTCACTGAACAGGAGACGTGACGACTTTCAGGACGCCTCACTGACATTCATTGATGCAGATGATGATTTGACTGTGACTAACCCGAAGATAACAGTTATATTTGTTACCATTTATGATATTTTGACTCTAAATGATGTATTTTTTATTATCGTGAAGCATTTCTAAAACCAGTAACACTGAGATTTTATCCACTTCTGTCTGTAGTTTTGTGTCATGGTCACAAGTCTGTGAAAACAAAGTGAGTGTAATCTCTAAGAGTTCAAACTTAAGTGCAAATTAAAATATTTTGATGAAAAAAAACCCATCAGAAATGTTTACATGAACCAAATCACAAAAACTGGAAGATGGAGGATGGAAAACATGGAAAACAATCAGGTACTGAGCAGAATTAATGTGTGGAAATGTCACATCAGGTGTTCAGCATTAAAGGGGACATGAAACACTACATGTATAAATGCTGATGTACATCATGGAGCCCAGCTCTCAAAAACTGACACAGATGTAACTCTGACTGTGAAGCTTCATTTAAGAAATAAGTGCTTAGAGTTATAAAAAGATGTTCAGCGCCATCTTCTGTCAGTACAGAGCATCACATCACCAGGTCAGTTGGTTCGTTTCAGTCAAAGACTCACATCAGTTTATGTTAAGTAACTAATAGCAGAACCAATAACTCAGTGAAAATAAGGACACTAAAACTAAACATCAGTTTAATGGGGTCACTGTTGTGCTGCTCTCAGCTGCAACAATGAGTTTTATGTTAAAACGGAGGACATACTGTCTGCTTTCACCGTCTGTCTCTTTAGCAGTAAGAGGTTCTGCGCTGTTTGGTTAGCTGCACTGACACAGGAAAATCCAGCTGTTAGCTGTAATGTTCAGGTCTGTGAAGAACTTTATGAACGAGGACTTCATGAAGGAGAGTCTGTTTGACATGTTTTGTGAACTTTACGTTCTTATTTCTTAAATCCAGTTTCACAGACAGTTACATCTGAGTCAGTGTTTGAGAGCAGGGCTCTAAGATGTAAATTATCGTTCATACATGTGGTGTTTTTTAATGTCCACTATAAAGGACAAATATAATTTCATGCATTTGAACCTGTTTTACATACAAGAACATGTTTGAGTAAATATTTAACTATTTTTCACGTAGAACCACTTAACAGTGTCCCAGCTGTAGATCTTCTGTCGTGAGCTGAGAGAAGAAGTGTTTCTATAATCTGCTGCAGAGGACTGTGGAAATGTTTGCTGCATAAATCAGCAGCTACAAACACTGAGAACCTGCCTGGATATCAGCATAAGGACGTGTGTGAGGGGTCACTGGCTGCCCCTGTGTCTGTCCCACCTGTGTTGGAGAACAATAAGGTTTATTATGAAAGCATTGTCTCCCCTTGATGCAAAGTGAAGTTCTGTTTTGTGTTTGAGTCTTTACAGGTGTGTAATGTTACTGTACCTTATAGGATTTGTTCAGAAGGCGGAGACAGACTCTGTATCTGTGTGGACGAGGAAAGCATCTGGTTTTACTTTCATGTAAACATCTGGCCTCAGACACATAACTTATCATTTGTAATTTGTTCTGTGTTGTAAAGATTTTTTTTGCAAAACATGTGAAGCTGAAACACTTCTCTATCTTCTTCTGTATCAGTAAAAAAACATTAAGACCTCTCCTGGGAACTGACAGTGACTTGAAAAAGTATCATACCCTTTGAACGTTTACACATTTTGTCACCTTACAACCACCAACTTAAATGTTTTTATTAGGATGTTCTGTGATAGACCAACACAAATAGTGCAGAACTGTGAAGTGGTATGAAAATGATACATGGTTTTCAAAATTTTAAGCAAATAAAACTCTGAAAAGTGTGGCATGCATTTGTTTTCAACCCACCTTCGTCAATACTTTGTAGAGACACTGCTCGCTGCATTTACAGCTGCAAGTCTTTCGGGGTTTGTCTTTACCAGCTTTGCACATCTACAGACTGAAATGTTTGACAATTATTTGTTGCAAAATGGCTCAAGCTCAGCCAGACTGTGAACAGCAATTTTTCAAGTCTTGCTACAGATGCTCAGTGGGATTTAGGTCTGGACTTTGAGCCATTCTAACACAAGAATATTCTTTGATCTAAACCAGGGGTTGGCTGGTGTCCTGCAGGTTTTAGAGATCACCCTGGGTTTGCAGTTGTAGCATGCTTTTTCCATTTTTGGATGATGGATTGAACAATACTCCTTGAGATGTTCAAAGCTTGGGATATTTTTTTATTACCTAACCCTGCTTTAAACTTATCTCCAACTTTATCCCTGACCTGTCTGGTGAGTTCCTTGGTCTTCATGATGCTGTTTGTTCACTAATGTTCTCTAACAAACCACTGAGGCCTCCACAGAGCAGCTAAATAGGTGACTTCTGAAGGTAAATGAATGCACTGGATTTTAATGAGGGATATCAGAGTACAGGTGGCTGAAAACAAATGCACGCCACACTTTTCAGATTTTTATTTGTTTAAAATTTTGAAAACCATGTATCATTTTCATACCACTTCATAATTATGTGCTACGTTGTGTTGGTCTATCACAGAAAATCTCAGTTTAAAAAAAGGTGTCAAAATGTGTAGAAGTGCAACAGGTATGAATACTTTTTCAAGGTACTGTAAGCTCATGCTTTGTTCAGATTGATCAGAAATGTCCAAGTGACGAGTTTAATGTTGAAGGAAGTGATCAGAGTAAAATACAGCTTTATTATCCACTTAGCTTTGGTCCAGACTAATAATTGGCTCTTAGTGCAGTGGCACTTTGATATCACTGTAATGTGTTGTCATGCTAATAATGCCAGTAATAGATTACTTTGGCTTGCAAAGCAAACGTGTAGCTTACAAAGAACGATGAACATATGTTTTAATTCTTCATTTGTTTGGTGTTTAACTGTTTTCCCATCTCACTAAATACACAGATTTAAAAAGGTGAAAAGAACAAAATAATACATTTGAATAAATGTCTGTGTTTTCTAACATGAGAAAAATGCCGCTGGACCTAACTTATATTAATAAGTCCACCCAAAATTAATTTCATACTAATTAAAAAAACTTTCCAAACCAGGTTTTCTTTTTATAAAATTAACTTTGGTGTACTCACTCTTAGTTCTAAGCTCTTTAAACTCAATAAGAGAGGAGGTGACGTCATCGTATTCATCTGAACCTGAAATGTTCATATTTTTATTTACAGGTTTGTAAAAACATATCACATGAAATTAGTTTCATTAAATCAAAAACAAGTTTCATCTCTAACTGCTCTGTGATTTTCAGCACATATACTGTACCATTTCTGTTGTTTTTCACTTGTGTGACTGATTCATAGACGTCAGCAGTACCTAAAGAAAAAACAAGCCAGGCTCACATTAATCATTTTATTACAGTTACACTAAAGATCAGAGCAAAAACAGAAACACTGTGTGAGTCAAAACCAGGACTGTAAGATCTTTAAATGTTCTTTAAAAAACTGCTGAACACAAACTGAACCTGATAAATGTTCGTGTTAATGGAGGTTTAATAAAAGTCAACATCCATCCATCCATTTGCTTCTGCTTATCCTTTTCAGGGGCGCTGGAGTCTATCCCAGCTGTCATAGGTCGAGAGGCAGGCTACACCCTTAATGTGTGTGTATGTGTTAGTCCCCATAGGGAAATAGTTCCTCTGCATTTAACCCATTCACCCAGTGAAGCAGTGGGCAGCCACCAATGCAGCGCCCGGGGAGGAGTGTGTAGGGACGGTACCTTGCTCGGGGGTACCTCAGGGTAGCCGTTCAGTGGAGTTGAACCCCCGACCTTCCGATCATGGGGCCACCACTCTACCTACTGAGCTATCCCTGGACAGGTCGCCAGTCTGTCGCAGGGCTCACACACAGGGACAGACAACCATTCGCACTCACATTCACACCTATGGGCAATTTAAATTGATCAATTAGCCTTTCCCCACTAAAAGTAAATATTAATAATGATAATAAAGATTGTTTTAAATACTGACCATGTTGAAGAGAGTCGTACACATGAGTTTCATTCAGGTTGACTCCATGATTTGTGGAGGAGCCCGGACTGTGACTCTCAGACTGGATCGACCTAAAACAGGAAATAAACACAATTGTCATGGTCCTCGGTCTTTTGACCCAACGGTTTGTGTTTTTCATTATTATGATCTTGTGTTTGTTCTGTTTGTGTACTGGGGTTTAGACTTTTTAGTTCCTAGAGTTTGGTTTCTGTGTTTCCTGTTTAGAGTCTGCACCGTGTCTCTGTGCATTTCCTGTTTTATTGTGAAGATCCATGTCTTCTGTTAGTGTGTTCAGTTTATGTTTTCCCCTGTCTCGTCAGTTCAATTTGGTTCAGCTGTGTCTTCCTCCTGTTTGCTATTCCTCGTTTTCCTCTGTGTGTATTTATAGTGTGTGTCCTCGTGTGCTTGTTGCTGGTTCGTCTGTGTTCTTTCCCTGCATCATTCTGTGTTGTCCCCCGTGTCTCCCTGCATCATCATTTTGCCTTTGCTGTTTCTGTTTGTTTCACCTCTTTATGAATAAAACTCATTTGCATCTCAGCTGCCTGCATCTTGGGTCCTAATTCTCAGCCTCCACTCATCTGCCACGGCAGACGTGACAGCAATAAACTCAAAAGCAACTGATGTTTGTTTAAAATAATAATAAAAAGTATTTTACCAACCTGGTGAAGCAGGAATCTGTAAGATAAGATAAGAATACTTTATTAATCTCAGAGGAATCTAAGTGGTCACAGTGGCTCAAAGACAGTAAGAACAGTAACTGACTAAAACTAAATAATATAATATATCACAAAGTATGAATAATAATGCACACCACAAAAAGTAGAGAAGTTCAATTCTGTTGTACCAGCTGCAAATAGCAGCATTTCATCGTGTAGTCGATGGATGTTAGTAGCAGCAAGTATAGAGTATTGCACATTGAGATATTTACAGACACCAGTGTGTGCATGTGTGCTTTCACATGATGATGTATGTTGTAGAGTCTGACAGCAGCTGGAAGGAAAGATCTCCTAAATCTCTCCTTCACACTGTGGGTGCAGCAGCCTGTCACTGCAGGAGCTGCTCAGTGCTGTCAGAGTGACCTGCGTGGGGTGGGAGGTGTTATCTAACAGGGGTGACAGCTGAGCCACCATCCTGTCACTGACTGCCTCCACTGGGTCATGAGGACGTCCCAGAACAGAGCTGGTCTTCTTCATCAGACTGTTCAGATTCTTTCAATTACAATTATTAGGTTTAATTGTTTCACTGATATTTTGTGTCATCAGATCAGAATGAATGTTTGAATATTTAAAGTGAATGTAGTAAATAAACTCTGTAAAACTATCTAATAGTGAAATGTTCATATTTTATTTACAGGTTTGTAAAAACATATCACATGAAATTAGTTTCATTAAATCAAAAACAAGTTTCATCTCTAACTGCTCTGTGCTTTTCAGCACATATACTGACCATTTCTGTTTGTCACTTGTGTGACTGATTCATAGACGTCAGCAGTACCTAAAGAAAAAACAAGCCAGGCTCACATTAATCATTTTATTACAGTTACACTAAAGATCAGAGCAAAAACAGAAACACTGTGTGAGTCAAAACCAGGACTGTAAGATCTTTAAATGTTCTTTAAAAAACTCGTGAACTCAAACTGAACCTATTAAATGTTCATGTTAATGGAGGTTTAATAAAAGTCAATATTAATAATAATAATAAAGATCAGTTTAAATGCTGACCATGTTGAAGAGAGCCGTACACATGAGTTTCATTCTGGTTGACTCCATGATTTGTGGAGGAGCCCGGACTGTGACTCTCAGACTGGATCGACCTAAAACAGGAAATAAACACAATAAACTCAAAAGTAACTGATGTTTGTTTAAAATAATAATAAAAAGTATTTTACCAACCTGGTGAAGCAGGAATCTGTGAAAGAGACAAATGTTATTACACATGTTTGTCATGTATAAATTGTTCCACTGATATTTAGTGTCATGAGATCAGAATACATGTATATGTGTGAATAATTAAAGTGTATGTAGTAAATAAACTCTCTAATACAGCATGAAAAGAAGAGGCTCTTACACTTGGACTGTCTGCAGCGATACAACAAGAGCAGGAGAATAATAATGAGAGAGACTCCACAAACCAGTCCAACCATCAACCACACAGGAGATGAAGAGCTGTCAGCTCCAGACACAGTTACTGCAACAACAAACAATAATTAATTATTAATAAACTGTAAAAGAAGAACTCTGAGAGCACAAATCTCTGCTAAGGCAGCTCACTCTGTTGACAGCATTTACTTTAAGGAAACAATATTGTATTTTCAGTGTATTTATTTTGTTTTATTTGTACTGTCAGAAGTTTGTAGTTCAGTAAAAATAAGTCCAAAGGCAGATTTGTTTCAACATGACAACAAGAGCAGATGTGAAATGTAGTGAGGTCAGAGGTCAAACAAATTATAATTTAAAACTTTATACAGTACTTTCTATATGTTGACAAGACACAACACCTTTGTAAGAATCATAGTTTCTGTGTCATAAGGATTTTTATTTAGTCATTAAGTTGACCTTGAAGACCTCGGTGGCTGTAGCCAAATGTTAATGGATAGTTAACATGACTGCAGCTCGTCAGTGAGGTAACCAGGCAGGTCTGCTGGGATCCTTTCTAGGAAAATAAGGTTTGTATGCTAACAGATTTTCCCCTTGTTTCAGTTTCTTCCTGCTTCAAGATTCGTTTTCATGCCATCATTCACCTCCAGTCAGACGCCTGCCACCTTGGATCATTACCCCCCTTTTCACCACCACCGCTGCCCCCCTCGGAGCCTCTTCCTCACTTGCCTGCCTGCCCATCGTTCAGCAGTTTCCACAGACCTTTGCTTTATCCACTAAACCCAGCTAGTCTGGACTCCAAGTAAGGCATTGTTGCAGCCACTTGTCACATTCCCTCAGATTTCCTGCCCTAACTGCTCTCTCCTCTCCCACAGATCTGCCGCCCTCACACTGTTATGTCCGCTCCTCTGGCCTGTCTCTCTCACCTGAGTTAAGATGTTTTTGTAGGACTCACTCCTTAAGTTTAGGTTCATTTATGTTTTGTTCTTGTTGACTGAGTCAAAGCTCACAATCTGTTGTGTTAAATTATTTATCCTTTGTTTGAATAAAGAAACTGACTCATTACATCCTCTGCTGTTTTCACCTGAGTCCCACACATAAGTCCTGAATCACAACAATATTAAACCTGACAATATAGAGATATTACATAATAGTTTTATAAAGTTCTGACTAAATAGACTCAGGTGGATTTAAACATTAAAAGAGATAATATGATGTTATTTCTCAAGCATGAAACTCATTTACAGAAACACATCAAATGTTTTGATCCTGCTCACCTTTAACTGACATCCAGCTCTGTGCTGACTCTCTTCCTGAGTACTGACACTTGTAGAAACCTTCATCAGACTTTGACACTGCAGAGATCTTCAGCTCCCCTCGGGGATCATTTTGAATAAGTTTGTCATTGTGATAGAAAAACACATTGGAAAGTATTTTTTGTGTTTTCAAACTGCAGCTCAGATTAACAGAAGCTCCCTCAGTCACAGGATGAACAGGACTCACCAGGATAGGAACATTACCATCATCTGTGAAACAATCACACACAATTGTTTCAGTCAGACCAGCTGGTGCAAACTTTTAGAAAAAGCTGTGAGTCGTGTCTCATGATCTACATGCAGACCTGGTTTTCTGAGTGATTATGAGGACTGGAAATATAGTTGGGATGTTCCCTGCAGGAGTCAAATTATTGACGGTGACATTATTGAATGGTTGAAGGTGAAATTGTAAATGTTTGTATGTTTGTGTTATTTTGCATGATGTGTTTCACAAATTTCTCTGAATTGAGACATTAAAGGTTCATCTAATCTGATGACAGAGATGTTGAGCTTTGTTGAGTTTTATTCTGACAGAGAAAATAAAAAATACTGTTGGCAAATTATGACAAACTGGATTATGAAAGGATGAAGAGAAATTAGACCAACAACCAAGAATATTTTGATGCTTTGTTGCCTGAAATTGTCTGAAATTCTCATTTTTGTTTGTTTTGCCACATAGAATTACTTCACATAGAGCAAAGCTGAGACAAATGTTCATGTGACGTCTAAATCATTCAGATCCAAGAAGTAAATGTATAATAACATACTCTGTACAGTGATGTTGACTGCACTGCTGAACTCTCCTGATCCAGACTCACACCAGTACACTCCAGTATCTGACTTTGATGTTTTGAAGTTACATGTGGATCCAGTCATTCTCCTACAGTCAGAGAGTCGGCCATCCTCAGAGAACTTCCTCACTCTCCACTCAGTGAAGTTTCCCTCACAGGTCAGTGAGACAGAGTCAGAGGTGAAGTGTTGCACTCTGTCAGGACTCACTGTGAGAGACGCTGCTGAATGAACATCTGGAAACAACATGCAGTGAAGAGACAAAGCTCACAGATGTTAGGATTCAAAATATCACAGTGAAAATATTTGTTTGAAGCTTTTGTTTTGAAAATCAAATTTAATAGTTCAATGTGATAAAGTGTTTGTTTGGTGAGACAACACTGAGTCTGACAACAAGCCCTGAATCACACAGACAGTCAAATCAATGGAAAACAAAGGAGCCGAATACTGACATGTTTAAGATGATCTAACCCACATGCTTTATCTGCTGGCAGCTCATGTAGAGCTTGGTACAGGTCATGTGACATCATGAGCTTTGAGTCATCACTCTCAGCATCATCTACCTGATACAGATCACTCTGAACACACTTCAGTCATTTGCTGTAATGTTTCTGTCATAATTCTGTGATATTGTCTGTTTCACAGATTCCTTCTACAGTGAGATATTTTGCAGCAGCAGGACCAAAACTAAAAACCTTTGAAGTATATTTTAAATGAACAATAACAGCAGCTGTTATTTGTGACGTCTTCTTCTAGCGTCCATCTGTAGTCAGTGTTTCTCTTGTATTTGTCAGAGCTGTTAACCTGCCTGCTGACATCTTTGTTTCTTTATTAACTATATTTGACTTTTTTTATCTGAACACCTACCTGAGCACTAAACAAAGAGTCTTAACTGTGTAAATCCTGTCTGTGCACTAAGTAAAAATAATCAGTACAAACAGTAACATGAGTTTAAATATCAAAACATTTAAAACCTCATAGATGTCTTTTGTTTTTCATGTTATCACATTAAATAAAAACTGAAAAATAAGAAAAGGAAACAAAGAAATTCAGTTTGGTTTGATCACAGAGAGAAAGGAAAAGTTCAGTTCAGTTCTTCTTTTGGGGAGTTTTAATGTACACAGATGTCAGTTGTTGTCATGGTGATGAGATTTTAATGGTCTAAAACTTGGTGAATAAAAATGATGAGCTAACATGAGCTCATTGAAAGGACAGAGAGAAACAAGCTGACCTGCAGACCAGACAAACTTTGGTTGACTGTGATCAGTGTGATACTCTGGGTCTCCTCTTCCAGCTCTGCACACATATCCTGCTGTGTGTGTCTGTCCATGAATGATGTAGGAGTCCTGTGCAGTCCCACTGCCATCAGGTAGCAGCTCATAACTGGAGGATTTATAGTTGAATGTTTTCAGATCAGGAACAGCTTTATACCAGTAGAAGCTCCATCCTGCAGACGGATGTTCAACCTCACAGTTCAGAGTTACTGAGGCTCCAGGACTCAGCCATGATGGAGACACAGTGAGGACAGGACGGGGTTCATCTGTTCAACAAAGATTTTCTCTCAGTGAACATGTAGTACAGTCTCTGAACAGTGAGCTCAGTTTATACAAAGAATAATAATCTCAGTCTATATGAACAGAAACACATTTTACAAAGTGTTCAAACAGCTTAAAGCAAATATGACTTACTGTCAGAAACTGTCAGTGTGACTGAATCACTCCACTCTGTTGTTTCATGCTGTGAACTTTTCATTCTGCCCTTACAGCGATAGTTTCCACTGTTGGATGATGAAGCAGATCTAATCCTGTATTCATTTAGATTTGGAGGTTTTCTGATGCTGTTTGTTTCCCACTCATAATCCCACTCAGTGTCTCCTCCATGGATCTCACATCTGACAGTGATCATCTCTCCTCTGTATATCTCAGACCAGTTTGGATACAGAGTCACAACAGGCCTGTTTGACACTGTTAATGTTCAAGAAAGTACAATAAAAACACATGAAAGACAAAAGGTTCAGTTACCATCAGATGTAGTGCTTTGTAGAAAGTTACATTTAAACTCACCAGTTGTGTCAATCCTGACTGACTGACTCAACTCTGTGTAGTAAACTGGTTCTCCTCTTCCTCCTCTGCAGCTGTAGCGTCCTCCCTCTGAGACACTGATTTGTCCATTTGTCACAGGTTGATAAGATTTCCCATCTCTGTACCAGTAGTATTTCCATCCAGATGATGATGATGATGATGATGATGGGCTCACAGAGCAGGTCAGGGTCACACTGCCCCCTACTGGAACAGCTGTCCTATCAGCTCTCAGTTCAGCCTTTGGTTTCGCTGCAGTTCAGTTTAGAACAAGAACATAAAAGTAAAAATGACTGAATCAGAACAATTTAAAGATGGAAACATATAAATGATCAAATATCATGAAACCCTAGTTAAGATGAAACAAACTGTGTCACACATAATATTCTGTATTTCTGTTTTGATCAGCACAGGGATTATTTTTTTATATTTGCCTTTGCTAAAATTACACAAGTACAGCAGCAACAGAAAGGCTGAAAAACAAAAGAGTGAAGGTTTCACAATTGTTGAAACAAAGTTCAGAGCTAAACTGACTGAAATGCTGTGGAAGAACCTAGAGAGCGATACATAAACACATCCCTACAAACTTAAATGACAGTGGGCCAAAATACGACTGCTGCGAGACAATAGAGCAAAGTGGGGCAGGAGAATGGCAATAGAGCGTATAACACTATCTAAGCTGTACTATCAACTATAAATGAAGGAACGGTTGTACAAAATGCTGCAGCACGTCTTTTAACTGGAACAAAAGTCTGAGCACATTACCCCCATTTTAATTTCACTCCACTGGCTACCTGTACATCTTAGGATTGTTTTTAAAATTCTCTTATTTGTTTTTAAATCTCTTAATGGCCCCCCCCCTACCTCTCAGAGCTACTCCAACCATATAAACCTGCCCGTTCCCTTAGGTCCGCCAATCAGCAGCTCCTTAAGGTACCGAAAACTAAGTATAAATTTAAAGGTGATCGTGCTTTTGCTGTAGCTGCTCCAAAGTTGTGGAATGATCTGCCCTTGCACGTTAGGCACGTCTCTTCTCTTTCTGAGTTTAGACATTTTCCTAAAGCATATTTAATCACTGAAGCCTTTGGCACTGATTAAAGGGGTTGACTCAGTTTGTTTTAACATGTTTTCATTTATTTTAGCTATTTATTTTTATTTTATCTTATTTTATCTTATTTTTGATTTTCTTTACTTTACTTGTGCTATTTGCATGTACAGCACTTTGTGAACTCTGGTTTTATGTTAAAGTGCTTTATAAATAAAGGTGGTATTGTATGGTAAAATAAATAAGTACAAAAACAAACAAACAAACAAAAAAAGATGGCACCTGGATCTGAATGTATTTTGAACATCTGAGAATTGCTCCTAAATGAATGTGAGCAGTTATCATTTCATTGGTGTTATTTTGTACTTCTGTTTTTGGTGTATTGTTCCTTTATCACATGTACCAGTGACAGCCAATCAGTGTAACCACAGCAAGCAGGAGAAACCTGAGTGAGGGGAAGAGATTCAACAGCAGAGCAAGTTGTGAACAGATGCATTTTTATTTCCAGTCTTTGACAGTGATGGTGTCCAACTTCAGTCCTTGTGGATAAAATCTGTTTGATGGAGTTTGAATGAGGATTTGGTGAGTCACAGTTGGTTTGCTTTGGTGTCAGTTAGCATGCTATGTGCTTGTTCTTTACTAAATCTGATGTTGAAGCCTCTGATAGCTAAGATGAGACCTAGTATGTGTGTTTTATATTCTTTTGCTGTGGAAGCTGACATTTCCTGTTGCACAGATGTGTTTAGGCCACACTAATACACACAGTCAACTTCACCGCTGACATTGCAGGGAGCAGTTTGGATGTGATTTCCAGCTGAGCTGTTAGGAATGCTGGAATAAGACTTCAGTGTTTGTGTTGCAAAACAGATCAGGTTTATTAGCCGAGTGCAGATCTTGGCGCTGAAACCTGAGACTGTTGAACCTCGATGGTGATCCACGCCTAGGAGATGTGAACTTCCACTAAAGTCTTCTGTTCCTGATGGATCAACTTGTCTAGAGATCAGGAAACTGACTCACACTTCTGAACTGTGATACGACTCCACCATAATCTCTGTTGCTCCAACACACACAGGATTTAACAAGAACTGATTCCACACCAGACTGTGACTGTGGAAGGTTCTCTCTGTAAATCTGTGGACAGCTGATTTTGTGCGTTCAGTGTTGTAATTCCATTCATTGTGTTGGTGTTGTACTGGTAACTCACTGTGTTACTGACTATTCCTAACCAGCCACTCTGCAGGTCCAGTGAGTGACTTTTACTTTTATTTATATTATTCTATGACTTTGATTATAAATTAATGTGCACTGGAAGGTTTTTCTATATTTCAGTTTTCTGTTCCCCATAGACAAAGTTCTGCTCTTTGGTCTGTTATTTTAGGGCTGCTAGTTGTAAAGTGCTCGTGTGAACTAAGATTCTAGTTTTAGCTATCTGTAAATGTCTCCAGTGCAACAAGAAGATGACCGGAGAATAAAAACAAACATTTCATTCAAAAGCACGAAAGAAACAGCTGCAAAGCTTTAAGAGAAACAAGTGTTTTCACTTATTTTAATAAAACAGATAATCTGGATGAAACATCTTCAACTTACTGTGAAAAACTGTCAGTGTGACTGAATCACTCCACTCTGTTGTTTCATGCTGTGAACTTTTCATTCTGCCCTTACAGCGATAGTTTCCACTGTTGGATGATGAAGCAGAGCTAATCCTGTATTCAGTTTGATTTGGAGGTTTTATGATGCTGTTTGTTTCCCACTCATAATCCCACTCAGTGTCTCCTCCATGGATCTCACATCTGACAGTGATCGTCTCTCCTCCGTATATCTCAGACCAGTTTGGATACAGAGTCACAACAGGCCTGATTGGGACTGTTAATGTTCAAGAAAGTACAATAAAAACACATGAATGACAAAAAGTTCAGTTACCATCAGATGTAGTGCTTTGTGGGAAATTTAAAGTTTGAACTCACCAATTTTGTCAATCCTGACTGACTCACTTTCCTCTGTGTAGTAAGTTTGTTCTCTTCTTCCTCCTCTGCAGCTGTAGCGTCCTCCCTCTGAGACACTGATTTGTCCATTTGTCACAGGTTGATAAGATTTCCCATCTGTGTACAAGTAGTATTTCCATCCAGATGATGACGATGATGATGATGGGTTCACAGAGCAGGTCAGGGTCACACTGCCCCCTACTGGAACAGCTGTCCTATCAGCTCTCAGTTCAGCCTTTGGTTTCGCTGCAGTTCAGTTTAGAAGAAGAACATAAAAGTAAAAATGACTGAATCAGAACAATTTAAAGATGGAAACATGTAAATGATCAAATATCATGAAACCCGAGTTAAGATGAAACAAACTGTGTCACACATAATATTCTGTATTTCTGTTTTGATCAGCACAGGGATTATTTTTTTATATTTGCCTTTGCTAAAATTACACAAGTACAGCAGCAACAGAAAGGCTGAAAAACAAAAGAGTGAAGGTTTCACAATTGTTGAAAGAAAGTTCAGAGCTCAAACTGACTGAAATGCTGTGGAAGAACCTAGAGAGCGATACATAAACACATCCCTACAAACTTAAATGACAGTGGGCCAAAATACGACTGCTGCTGCTGCTGCGAGACAATAGAGCAAAGTGGGGCAGGAGAATGGCAATAGAGCGTATAACACTATCTAAGCTGTACTATCAACTATAAATAAAGAAAATAAATAAGTACAAAAAACAAACAAACAAAAAAAAAAACGGCGACTGGATCTGATTGTATTTTGAACATCTGAGAATTGCTTCTAAATGAATGTGAGCAGTAAAAGCAACTTATCAGCTGACCTTAGAGTTCTGGTTGGAGTTTGTTTAGTTAAAAGATCAGAGACTAAACAATCATTATAGCCTGACTGCTACCAAAATAAAGCATATTACACTAGCCTGGATGAAATAAATGCATGAATTACTTTCTCAAAGTGAGCAGATGACATAACGAACGTCATTTTTGCAAAGGCCCTCAGGAGGCAGAGTCTGGCTTTTACAACACAATTTATTTATTTCTCAAATGAGAAACTGTCATCAAAGATCACCTGCAGATTTTTTTCAAAGAGAGTTCTGAACTTTTTCAGAGGAACAAGGTTACACTTAAGAGCAAAACGAGGGTCTGAAGGTTCAAATAATACAATCTGTTTTTTGATCGTTTACATTCAAAAAAATGAATTGCCAACCATGATTTTATGTCATCACAGCAGTCTAGCAAAACTTTTAAATAGACTGTAAAACTTTTTTTAATGTCATCTGTTGGAAGGGTGGTTTATAGGAGTTTGATGGGGAGCTAACATAAAAAGAGTTAGAATGCTGATTCCAAATAAAAGTGTGGAAATAAAATCCTTGTTTAGCTTGAGGAGATGATAAACAAGCACAAGAGGAGACAGATCCACCATAAATAATTATAGTTCAGAGCTGCCATAAATATCAGCAGTGAGGTGTTGGCATATAAAAGGGTTAAAACAGATGCAAGACCTCTGCTGTGACCAGGTTCCTGCAGGAAGCTGCCTGTGACTGTTGCAGGTGGTGAGAGCTTTCAGTCAGTGAAAGAATTAAAACCTTTTTAGTTCCACCAGGTCTCAGCACAGAGACACATTTTAATTGGCTTTGCTTTGTTTAAAAATGTATATCCAAAGAATTATTTAGGTTATATTTGCCACTATTTAATAGCATAATTACAAATCTTTAAGCAGTAAAAATGTCTTCTGCACCATTTTATAGAGAAGAATTTAAATTTCAATCATTAAAAATAAAAAGAATTAATGAATGGTTTGTACACATGTCATGGGTCTTGTACAAAATTTTAAAAAAATTAAAAAAACAGTACATCTATGCAGAATATTTATCCATGTCTGCACAGCATTATTATTTTTAGGATTGGCATGGTTTGCAATATTAAGGTGGTCTCTGTGGTACCAATGAATCCAGGTGTGAGGACATAAGATGTAAAATAGTGTCTTTGTCTTTAAAGACTTTATTTTTTTTATTCTTATTTTGATCAAAACTGATCAAATAAAAGTATTTCATAAGCAGACTGATAATTTTGACTTTGAAAATCAACAATACATTTAAAAAAATAAATTAAACCAGGTGATTCAATGATCTTTATATTCCAGTATTTGCTTTTTTTCTAAATCTTTACATTTACATATTACACATTTCCAAACATATAATCCATCAGTCATCAGTTAGCTGTTGTTTCCTAACAATGCTGTTAAACCTCCAGTGATGGATTCAAAGCTGGAGGCTGCTCTGCTCTCATAAACTGAATATTAGTTCATAAATGGTGAAATACAAAGTTTTCGTGTGGCATCAAAGTCAAGACTAGACTGGCAAAGAAAACTAAGAGTAAAGGTTCAGTAACCAGGAAAGGAGCACAAACTGTTTTTAAATCACTCTAAAAATACAAAACAGCACCATGAACTCCTCTGTGTCTGTAAGTGATCTGAAGACTGAACAAAGGTGAAACGATGTACTGAGCCTAATAATTAATAATCTGACCGATTTAGTGCTTTAAGTACTGGTGATTAGTGAATACTGATTTCCTCTACAACTGGGAGAAGACCTTTTTCAATTCTCAAAGAATTAGTCAAACTCATCAGTTTCCTGAATGATGACAGAACGACTTTCAGTTTTGACTAAACTTGTGTTTCTTCTCCTTCCTCTGCAGGTGTAGATGCCTCCATCAGAGACAGAGATTGCACTCTTAGAGCTAAAAGAGATGATCTCATTTTTCAGATGAGGTTTTTCTGAACAGAGTAATTCACATCACAGGTCAGTGTCACACTGCCCCCTGCTGGTGTGGTTGTGCTGTCTGCTGTCAGAATGGCCTTGATTTTAACTTCTATAAGTTAGAAAAATATGAGGCTATTATTGTGGTCCTTTTAGTGGAAGAAGGAAAAACCCACCACATCTGCCACACAGATGTTCCAGCTGCAGTTTTATTTCCTACTGTAACTGAGACTCAAATACAAGGTGAAGAGCAGGTGAGCCTGGCTGAGTAATACGCCACCTGGTGGTTTGTTCTGAGTGTGACAGAAACCCTGAGCCTGTGAGTCTGAGCTCAGGGTTAATGAACCCTTGACTAACAGAAAACCTTCCACACTCATCTGTGGATCTGTCACAGCAGCAGTGCAGCAAAGGTCACAAGTAATAAAACAGACAACAAAGAGAGCAGGTGAGCTGAAACTTGACCACATGTCTGTATTTTAAGTGCTTCAGGCAAAACTTTAAGACTTTCCAGCTGATAATATCTGTGCATACAGATGTTTTGACATATTTACAAACCTGATCACACACACAGAGATAATAAAATGCACACGAGGGTTAATATATATACACATGACTTTGCTACAGTAAAATCTCCAAACTAAGCTACTATCATAGAAACACCAAATTAGAGAAAAAGTATTTTGTGTCCATTCTTCCAGTAGAGTCCACACACTTGTAAATATGTGTCTCTGTAACAATGAGTGGAGTGCAGAGGTGTGAACTCAAATGCAGGAAGCAAAATAACTTAAATAAAACTGAACTTTAATATCTAAATAGTCTAAAAATGGAAACATACAAAGAATCAAAATGTAAAACTAGAAATAAATAAACTGTCAATAGAAACAACTAAGAGATGAACACACGTGAGTGTTCACAGATGCTCTGACAAAGACTGACAAGACACAGCAGGACTATTTATACATGACTGGGAATGAGAAACAGTTAAAAACAAACAGGAAAATCATAAAAGAGGAAGAAAAATAACACAAAGGAGGAAAGAAAACAAACCTTTAAATTAAAGAGGAAATATTTTTTTAAAAAGCTAAACAAAGATGAAGAAGAAGCACTCAGAGTAAAATGATGAAACCATGACAGTCATAAATGAATAAATCTATATCAATGGCACTTTGTCGAGTTTGTTTTACTTGTTACTCTTCTGTATGTGAAGTCTTATTCATTTATGACTTGAACAACTTTTTTTTCAAGAGGACACTGAGGCAGACAGCACACCATGACACTATAAATAACTGAGAGTAAAAATTCATAATAAGACTGATTAAAGTCTTCAGGCAGGACTTTAACTGACTGATCTGTGGTTGAGTCTGTTTTCAGATTAGAGTTACCTGCATTTACCCTCATCACGCTGTGCTGTAATAAATTAGATTGATCCTCCAGTTCATCAGCATCTTGTGAATCATAACTGTGATCTGTGAGGATGGACAGATAAATACTCATGAAAAGGAAATCAGTCAGTTTCAAGGAAACAAACTCTAGTAAATGTAAAGTTTGTGTATCGGCTGAGTGAAACATCTGCTCACATGGTTGCACTCTTGATATGATCATTTTAGTATTTTAACCAATAAATGCAGTGGAGTGTGAGCTGTATCATATACAATATTTTGTCCCTCAGGTTATTCTTGAAATATAGTTTGTTTCAAGTTTGTTATATGACGGGTCACATTTATTCATCTGCTTCATCCTGGTCCGCTCATGTCAAAGTCCGCCATCTAGTGGTTAAATGGAGGAAGTGCGGAGTAATAATGGCTAGAGCTCCGTGTCTGTGATAGTTCTGCATCTGCTGCTCTTGAGATGGGATAAAGTGTAAGTTTGGGGAGATGATGGATTGTTTCTACATATTAGTGCTCTGTCCTTCTTGTGGGTCTGTGAAGTTTGTTACATTACTACTGTAAGCTAACTGTTAGTGCTTTGTTTTGCCTGTTAGCATAAAACATGTCAGCATGTGGTATTTGTATTTACGTCACTTGACAGGCTTTGTCCATTTATTGTTAATGTTGTGATCTTGCATTGGTCATGTGACATGTGTGCATCTACACTGAGATTAAATGTACCTGCTCTGTTTTGTTGTTACAGTTTTACAGACTGAAAGTGGTACAAATGGTACATCAGCAAAAGCTCTGAAGAACGCCACAGTCTCCACATGGAGCGCTTACTGAAGCCATTTATGTTTAACTGCACAGGCTGAATAGAAGCATTGAGTCTGTGCAGAAGATAACATGTAAACACAGGGAGGATATTATTGAGCACATTATAGGAGATAACAGCTACATATATGAACAGGAAGAAAATAATCATTTCTTACCTTCAGCATTTCCACAGATGACAGTACTGAGCACTAAAATAATGAATAAAACCTCATCAGACATTATACAACTGACAAGATCAAAAACAATATAAAGTAAGACTTTCTAAAGATACATTTCCAGATGAACAGTAATCACCAAATTTCTGTGCTTCTGTTTGTCAAACAGGCTCAAACATAATAACTCAAACTGTTGTAACACAGTGTGTAACTATAAGTGATGCAAAAAGCAGCAGCGTATCAAACATTTAAACACTTAAAGAATCACAAGTCTGCTTTGTTCCAGCTCTCAGGTAAACAGGTTAAAGCAGTGACTCACTGTAATTCTCACAGATCAGAAACATTTTCATTAATCGCTGCCGTTCAAACAATGTCAGACATGTACTTACAGAAAATGCCCATCATGCAGAGCAAAGAGTGCCCCATCGTCACATCCAGCCTGCTGCACTCTGATCCTCAGATAATCAAACAGTTTTAGTTTGCAGATAAAGAGAAGTTGTGTTTAATATAGATACAAAAAGAGTTTTTCTACAGGCTCTTATTCTGATTGGTCTCTCTGTGCTTCCTGCCGTTACACACAAAACTCAAACAGCTCCTGTAGCTTTGACCGCAGCAGTTGGTTGACATGTTTATATTTCCTGTCCACTGCAAACATAGAAGCTTGTTTCTTGTGTTGTGTTGTTTCCTTTTTCTATAATATACAAAGTTGTTGTGTTGCTTCATGTAAGTATGTTTTGCCCTTTTGGGGTATTTTTTGGGTGCAATATCCACTAATATTTGTCTCCTGGCAGGTCTCTGCAGACTGGGAGTCACTGAGAGTGAATATACCAAAACAGCTTTTCTACTTTGGTGCCTGTATTTTCACTAAAGCCTTTAAAAAAAAAAAAAAAAATATATATATATATATATATATATATATCCTTTTGATTGTTTAACTGCTGAATTAAAATTAAATTCTTACTTTAGGCTGCATTAAAATGTTTTTATTTTATTCGACTCTTAGCTGAAACATCATCATGCAGTAATATAGTGAAAAAGGCTCCTTTGACCTCAGACCTGTGAAAGTTTCCACCTTGTGGTTAAATTCTGGTTTTAAGTTTTGTGGAGACCCAAACACAGGAAATGACTCAGTGTGTGGCTGACGTGAGACTAAAGACCTTTATGTTTCACCAACTAAAGAACAATTAAATTCATAGATAAATTCAAAGTTATATTTATTATCTGTTGTCATTTCAAAGTAAAGCAGGAACTCATTTATTCTGCAGACTGTTCTTTGTCTTGCTTTGACATGTATGTGCAGATGCACACTGACCTCAGCCTCTGACTACATGTAAACACAATAAAATAAAACAAACTGATGATGTGAAACAATGATTGAAACACTGTAATAATGATGTTTGTGTTGAACACCACATGTTACCAACACAGATCATGTGATTGTGTTCAGAGTCAGTTCAAAAAGCAGACCCACATGCTAAATGGTTCTTATACAGCACTTATTTTACTCTTCTGAGTGCTTCACACAACTTGTAAATGGCCTGTATTTATATAGCACTTTTCTAGTCCCTAAGGACCCCAAAGCGCTTTACATATCCAGTCATCCACCCATTCACACACTGGTGATGGCAAGCTACATTGTAGCCACAGCCACCCTGGGGCGCACTGACAGAGGCGAGGCTGCCGGACACTGGCGCCACCGGGCCCTCTGACCACCACCAGTAGGCAACGGGTGAAGTGTCTTGCCCAAGGACACAACGGCCGAGACTGTCCGAGCCGGGGCTCGAACCGGCAACCTTCCGATTACAAGGCGAACTCCCAACTTGTGCATTCACCCATTCACACTAGCACATTTTTCTTGGTGCTTTGTGACAAACATTCACACACATATTCACACTCCGATGGATGCCTCAGAGAGCAATTTGGGGTTAGTATCTTACCCAAGGATATGTGATAAGCAGACTAGGGGAAGCCAGGAATTGAACCACCAACCCTCTGATCAGTAGATGTTCAGCTCTACCGCCTGAGCTACAGCCACCCATGCAAAGCAGGACTCAGAGTACCAAACAAAGGTGACCTTTAGTATGAAGCTGATAGTTTCAGGCCTCGATGGTAACAAATGAAGAAAACTGAGTTACAGATAACTGATCACAGGCACACAGAGACTTACCTGTGGGTCATCACAAAGTCTTCCAGATCACAGAAGTTTCAACTTACACTTTCCAGTCAACATAAATAAATAACAGACTTAAACACTGTGTGATTCCACAGATGTTAATCTGTCCAAATGATTCAGTGATGTGTAGACTAATAGATCAGAAGATACTGTGGTGTATTACCTACAACATGACTGTAGACGGATCTTATCATAGTTATTCCTGAAAGACTTTTACCTTTATTTTTACTCATGTTGCCATAGTAACTTTAATCTCCGAAGACCTGAATTCTTTCATAGCATTTTTATTTCTCTTTGCTATTTGGGCTGATTGGGACCTGATGAATGTAATAACAAAGAATTACTTTTTACTTGATTTTGCTCTACAAGGGCCTGATATCCACATATGGGGACATTTGTTTGAAAATTCGATAGAACAGTGGCAGAATAATGTGCTCGTGAGTGGATATCAGGTCCTTGTAGAGCAACATTTAGTATGGTCTAGACAAGACAAAATGTGATGTCCACATATGTGGAAATGTTCTTCCTCATTTTAACTCTGCAGGCTGATGAAGGAAACAACAAAAGATCATTGAGGTTTGTTTCAGTGCAGAGATGGTGCAGATAAGACTGCAGCTCCGTGTGAACTTGCAGTTATACAAATAACAATGTTTACACAATATTTTCCATCATTCACGTCTTTTTGAGAAGTAATCCTTCCTGTCACAGTCTGATCTACAGGTCAGAGTCTAAACACTTTCTGCATATGTTCATGGTCTCAATCATTAAACCTTTACATCTTACTGACATGTAAATATTATAAAGTATTGTCCTCATCAGGGTATGAAGAGGACAATAAAGTGCAGTGTGCTTTAGGACCTTATGTTTGCTGGATACTGATGGCTTAAAATAAGACACTGCTACACACAAAACTGTTGTCTCAAACTACAGGCTGCATTTCCTCTTTTGCATGTGGTCGAGACGAAAATGAGGCCGTTCAGTAAACCTGTGGCAGAACAGACAGTAACCACCAACAACCCTTCACACACATATCGGCACTGTAGCTATTCTGTATTGTCATTTTTGCGGTTTGATCTTAATGTCTTTAAATTTCATACACAAACAGATGTCATGGTCCTCCAGTCCTCTCTGACTTCTGTCAGTGCTGTTGTTGTTCCTCTCTCTCTCTCCTGCTGTCCTCTCCACCTGGGTGGTGCACCATTCCAGGTTCCTGCCTTTGGCCAAAGCAACTGCTGCTCATCATCCTCATCCGATGCTTAAGGTGGTGGCTGAGCTGTAGGCTTTGCTGGATTGTTGTACTTAGCTTAGTTACTGTAACCAAGACACAGAATAACTCCAGCTTTTTTCATTGTAGCTGAAGTCCGGGACAAACTGTTCCTTTTCACCTCAACACGAAACGCGTAATATTTTCTCTGAATATGAGATGATTCAGTTTTTTACGGGACAGTTGGCAACTCTACTAATTAACCTTATGAACAAAATAAAGTCCAACATCAGTAACATCATAGCACCCACCCAGCTGTATAGAAACTCTGTCATGCTAGCTAGTACGCAGTACGAAAAGGTCAGCATAACGAAAATAAACTCCACCTAAACTTGGTTTATATCTGACCCAGATAGACTGCAGGTCATAACTTCTTACCTGAAGTTCAGTTCACACTCGGACCGGCGGCCGCCACGGGTCTCTGCTCCTCCTGCCTCACCTGCTGGCCTCCACCACTTGCTAATGGTACTCAATCTGTGGAGGCTCCATGATAGCCACCACACGAGTAACGAGCCTATCTAAATCCCAGTAACGATTAACACGTTCCTGATTTTGGCATAATAACTAGTTACCGTGCTCGTTACCACAATAATAACGTAGTTACTGTAACGCGTTAGTCAACACTGGTGAGAGCTTTGTGACGTTTACCATGTTTGGAGTCTCAAGTTAGTTTGTTGTCTTGTGTAGTTAGTGTGTAGTGTAGTCGTTTTGTTTTGTGTGTCAGTTCTACTAGTGAACGTCACAGTTGCTGTCTTAAAGCCACCAAAGGCAGACTGCAGTGTAAACGCTGAGTAACACACCTGCTGTCAGACCTGCAGGATTTATCCCTGTGCTGTTCTCATCTGTGTTATAGTGACACAAACTATTTGTTGGAGTTGCATAAATAATTTGTTCTCTTCTTACTTGATGCAGAACACCTGATTGTTCTGTAAACAGTTTTAAATGGTTATATAAAAAAACGTCTGAGCCTTGGCTGCATTTTTAGGTAAATAGTACCATATAACTTTGTTGTTTGCAAAACTTGTGCATATTTTTAAAAAATGTACAATTTGTATTTGCATTTCAAGTTATGAAAATGATTCGTTAAACATGCTTTTGGTTTTTACAGTCAAAAATATCACTTTGTCTGAATTTAGATAAATTGTGCTGATACATTATATCAAAATGGGTAAATAACAGATTGGCAAGATAAACAGTTTTTAAAGGTGAAATATAGAGGCAAGTACTGTTTATATTTGTGTGTATTGCTGCAGCTTTTTTAAGTATTAACTTGGTGCCTTTGGGTGAAATAATGGTAATATGACTGATCCATATGCTCACAAAGAATAGCCACTTGTTTCTGTGCTACCAAAGTTCCCCGGCTTTCATTCAAAATGTGTTTATCGTCAGCACCGACACATTAAACTACTTAAACATTATAAATGTGTTCAAGCTCACACTGAGGCCTGTGGGGCACAATCAGCCACTGAGACAGTTCACACATTTATATGTATGTGTACATGAATATTTCATACTTTAAGAGTGCCTGTTTATTTAAGGGAGATGAACAAAGTACATTGGAATTGCACATAATAATATCATAGATGATAAATTAAATAGATTTTAAGTAGATGCTTGTGCATTCTTAAAGTCTCATATGTTGAATTGAACTATGTGATCTGTTCAAAGCCTCCCAGTCAGTGCTGTTCTCCATGACTGTCTGACTGTGCATGATGTTATCAGCACAAACACTTTAAAGGTGATCATTTAGGACTTCAGCAATAATACACACAGCAATGTAGTTAGCAACAAAGCAGTTAGTTTTATTGGGAATCAACTTAAAAAACAAACAAACATCTGTCTCCTATTTTCTATCACACAGGAAAGAAGCATCAATATCTGATAAGACGTATTTATTTATTTATTTATTTATTTATTTTTTTTGGGGGGGGGGGGGGTTCAACAGGAGAAGAATATCTCTAACAAGTTGATTTGTTCACATCTTAATTTTTAAGTGAAATGTGCATTTTGAGTTTATACACCATGTATATAAGGCGACCGTCCTTTTGCAGTATTTTTGTGTGCTGCGTTTTTCTGTCTTAACAAAAGGGGAACAAATGTGTTTAAGTTCACCCAGGATGATTTGTTTTCATTTTCACATGGTCTTACTGAGAAAAGAATGCGAAAAGACTATGTGCACCTTAGCATATGCTACTTCCGGTGGCACCCAAAATGCACACAGATGGAAGCAAAAGGTGAACTTAAATACAGCTTTAATGCTGGACGACAAAACAGAAAACTGGCTGAAGTAAAATACAAAATAAACTTACGCAGGCAGACAGAACACACAACATGAATGAGGGTAGATCGCAACACTTTTGCACTTTTGCAAATATGTAATGTCCTGATAAATCGAGCAGATATTTGAAGTTTACACAGCTACATTCTCGACTGAAAATATCTTAAGCATTTATTTTGTGACCAAGAAAGAGTAATATTAAAACAAAGTAGCTGCCGCCATTGTTGGAAACTAGAATTGGCCACGCTATGAATTCTGGGTTAGATCGGGCCACAAAGAATACACCCGACCCATCCTTTCAATCTAGGGAAAAGGACACATTTGGAGGAGTCTTCGAGGTTGGACAGTCTTCGTTGCGTTGCTGTAACGTTATCGACCTACAAATGCACCTGCAAAGGATGCAGCCCCTGAATTTGGACACAGCTACGATACTGGAGACGGCTTCTTCTTGTTATTGTGTTGAACACTAGTTGACCTGATCGTGACTAGTCAACGAATCGTGGCAACCCCAGTTGTTATTATTGGATGACTCTACACAGGTTTAGCTGAGAGGTCGGTGACAGAAAGTGATTATAGGGTTGTAGCTTACACCGTCCCGATCATTGTGTTCTTATTTCTTAGAGCAAAAGAAGTGTCAGTCTGGACAAATGAACAGAAAAACTAAACAGAGGCAGATTCTGTTGGCATTGATAGTTTTTATATTGTCATTTGTGCTAAAATATATAGATATAGAATCATCGCCTTTATCTGTCCTAATATGGCTATAATTATGAAGAAGTCAGACAGTCAGAGGATTTATTTTAAACCTTCTACTATTTCCTTTATCTGTGTCTGTGCTGACAAAATGTGCTTTCTTTATTTAGAGTGCAGCTTAGTCCAGAGATGAGCTATGTTATACATTAGGAAAGCACCATGTTCTGTTTCTTCTAAAGTGCAAGACTTCACACCTTTAAATGTTTGTTTGAGACATGACTTATTACAAGTTCCTGTTTTTATAGTTTAGCAAGGTGCTTGTTTCTGCTTTTCTGCATACCTCATACACACGGTTTAAGTTCATTGAAAGGTCGCGTGTCTATGTATGGTATAGCTGGAAACACACACACACACATGCAGTCTGAGCAGAAGAAAAGCTGCTCTGGAAACATGAGCAACAGTTTGACAGGTGAACAGAAAGATGGTGAAGCTCAGCAAACACAAAGCAATTTGATACCAGAACAAAAGAGAAATGTCTCCCAAGAACAGCAACGACTTCACAGTTTAAAGAAGAGCGATGATTCATAACCATCAAAGAGCAACTCAGAGGATAAACAGAAGAAAAGTGATTTGATTGGAGAGGAGAGTGATTCTCAGAGACGGTCACTGAACAGGAGACGTGACGACTTTCAGGACGCCTCACTGACATTCATTGATGCAGATGATGATTTGACTGTGACTAACCCGAAGATAACAGTTATATTTGTTACCATTTAAGATATTTTGACTCTAAATGATGTATTTTTTATTATTGTAAAGCATTTCTAAAACCAGTAACACTGAGATTTCATCCACTTCTGTCTGTAGTTTTGTGTCATGGTCACAAGTCTGTGAAAACAAAGTGAGTGTAATCTCTAAGAGTTCAAACTTAAGTGCAAATTAAAATATTTTAATGAAAAAAAAAATCATAAATGTTTACATGAACCAAATCACAAAAACTGGAAGATGGAGGATGGAAAACATGGAAAACAATCAGGTACTGAGCAGAATTAATGTGTGGAAATGTCACATCAGGTGTTCAGCATTAAAGGGGACATGAAACACTACATGTATAAATGCTGATGTACATCATGGAGCCCAGCTCTCAAAAACTGACACAGATGTAACTCTGACTGTGAAGCTTAATTTAAGAAATAAGTGCTTAGAGTTATAAAAAGATGTTCAGCGCCATCTTCTGTCAGTACAGAGCATCACATCACCAGGTCAGTTGGTTCGTTTCAGTCAAAGACTCACATCAGTTTATGTTAAGTAACTAATAGCAGAACCAATAACTCAGTGAAAATAAGGACACTAAAACTAAACATCAGTTTAATGGGGTCACTGTTGTGCTGCTCTCAGCTGCAACAATGAGTTTTATTTTAAAACGGAGGACATACTGTCTGCTTTCACCGTCTGTCTCTTTAGCAGTAAGAGGTTCTGCGTTGTTTGGTTAGCTGCACTGACACAGGAAAATCCAGCTGTTAGCTGTAATGTTCAGGTCTGTGAAGCACTTTATGAACGAGGACTTCATGAAGCAGAGTCTGTTTGACATGTTTTGTGAACTTTACGTTCTTATTTCTTAAATCCAGTTTCACAGACAGTTACATCTGAGTCAGTGTTTGAGAGCAGGGCTCTAAGATGTAAATTATCGTTCATACATGTGGTGTTTTTTAATGTCCACTATAAAGGACAAATGTAATTTCATGCATTTGAACCTGTTTTACATACAAGAACATGTTTGAGTAAATATTTAACTATTTTTCACGTAGAACCACTTAACAGTGTCCCAGCTGTAGATCTTCTGTCGTGAGCTGAGAAAAGAAGTGTTTCTATAATCTGCTGCAGAGGACTGTGGAAATGTTTGCTGCATAAATCAGCAGCTACAAACACTGAGAACCTGCCTGGATATCAGCATAAGGACGTGTGTGAGGGGTCACTGGCTGCCCCTGTGTCTGTCCCACCTGTGTTGGAGAACAATAAGGTTTATTATGAAAGCATTGTCTCCCCTTGATGCAAAGTGAAGTTCTGTTTTGTGTTTGAGTCTTTACAGGTGTGTAATGTTACTGTACCTTATAGGATTTGTTCAGAAGGCGGAGACAGACTCTGTATCTGTGTGGACGAGGAAAGCATCTGGTTTTACTTTCATGTAAACATCTGGCCTCAGACACATAACTTATCATTTGTAATTTGTTCTGTGTTGTAAAGATTTTTTTTGCAAAACATGTGAAGCTGAAACACTTCTCTATCTTCTTCTGTATCAGTAAAAAAACATTAAGACCTCTCCTGGGAACTGACAGTGACTTGAAAAAGTATCATACCCTTTGAACGTTTACACATTTTGTCACCTTACAACCACCAACTTAAATGTTTTTATTAGGATGTTCTGTGATAGACCAACACAAATAGTGCAGAACTGTGAAGTGGTATGAAAATGATACATCGATTTCAAAATTTTAAGCAAATAAAACTCTGAAAAGTGTGGCATGCATTTGTTTTCAACCCACCTTCGTCAATACTTTGTAGAGACACTGCTCACTGCATTTACAGCTGCAAGTGTTTCGGGGTTTGTCTTTACCAGCTTTGCACATCTACAGACTGAAATGTTTGACAATTATTTGTTGCAAAATGGCTCAAGCTCAGCCAGACTGTGAACAGCAATTTTTCAAGTCTTGCTACAGATGCTCAGTGGGATTTAGGTCTGGACTTTGACTGAGCCATTCTAACACAAGAATATTCTTTGATCTAAACCAGGGGTCGGCTGGTGTCCTGCAGGTTTTAGAGATCACCCTGGGTTTGCAGTTGTAGCATGCTTTTTCCATTTTTGGATGATGGATTGAACAATACTCCTTGAGATGTTCAAAGCTTGGGATATTTTTTTATTACCTAACCCTGCTTTAAACTTATCTCCAACTTTATCCCTGACCTGTCTGGTGAGTTCCTTGGTCTTCATGATGCTGTTTGTTCACTAATGTTCTCTAACAAACCACTGAGGCCTCCACAGAGCAGCTAAATAGGTGACTTCTGAAGGTAAATGAATGCACTGGATTTTAATGAGGGATATCAGAGTACAGGTGGCTGAAAACAAATGCACGCCACACTTTTCAGATTTTTACTTGTTTAAAATTTTGAAAACCATGTATCATTTTCATACCACTTCATAATTATGTGCTACGTTGTGTTGGTCTATCACAGAAAATCTCAGTTTAAAAAAAGGTGTCAAAATGTGTAGAAGTGCAACAGGTATGAATACTTTTTCAAGGTACTGTAAGCTCATGCTTTGTTCAGTTTGATCAGAAATGTCCAAGTGACAAGTTTAATGTTGAAGGAAGTGATCAGAGTAAAATACAGCTTTATTATCCACTTAGCTTTGGTCCAGACTAATAATTGGTTCTTAGTGCAGTGGCACTTTGATATCACTGTAATGTGTTGTCATGCTAATAATGCCAGTAATAGATTACTTTGGCTTGCAAAGCAAACGTGTAGCTTACAAAGAACGATGAACATATGTTTTAATTCTTCATTTGTTTGGTGTTTAACTGTTTCCCCATCTCACTAAATACACAGATTTAAAAAGGTGAAAAGAACAAAATAATACATTTGAATAAATGTCTGTGTTTTCTAACATGAGAAAAATGCCGCCGGACCTAACTTATATTAATAAGTCCACCCAAAATTAATTTCATAATAATTAAAAAAACTTTCCAAACCAGGTTTTCTTTTTATAAAATTAACTTTGGTGTACTCACTCTTAGTTCTAAGATCTTTAAACTCAATAAGAGAGGAGGTGACGTCATCGTATTCATCTGAACCTGAAATGTTCATATTTTTATTTACAGGATTTTAAAAACATATCACATGAAATTAGTTTCATTAAATCAAAAACAAGTTTCATCTCTAACTGCTCTGTGATTTCCAGCACATATACTGTACCATTTCTGTTTGTCACTTGTGTGACTGATTCATAGACGTCAGCAGTACCTAAAGAAAAAAACAAGCCAGGCTCACATTAATCATTTTATTACAGTTACACTAAAGATCAGAGCAAAAACAGAAACACTGTGTGAGTCAAAACCAGGACTGTAAGATCTTTAAATGTTCTTTAAAAAACTGCTGAACACAAACTGAACCTGATAAATGTTTGTGTTAATGGAGGTTTAATAAAAGTCAGTATCCATCCATCCATCCATTCGCTTCTGCTTATCCTTTTCAGGGGCGCTGGAGTCTATCCCAGCTGTCATAGGTCGAGAGGCAGGCTACACCCTGGACAGGTCGCCAGTCTGTCGCAGGGCTCACACACAGGGACAGACAACCATTCGCACTCACATTCACTCCCACATTCACACCTATGGGCAATTTAGATTGATCAATTAGCCTTTCCCCACTAAAAGTCAATATTAATAATGATAATAAAGATTGTTTTAAATACTGACCATGTTGAAGAGAGCCGTACACATGAGTTTCATTCAGGTTGACTCCATGATTTGTGGAGGAGCCCGGACTGTGACTCTCAGACTGGATCGACCTAAAACAGGAAATAAACACAATTGTCATGGTCCTCGGTCTTTTGACCCAACGGTTTGTGTTTTTCATTATTATGATCTTGTGTTTGTTCTGTTTGTGTACTGGGGTTTAGACTTTTTAGTTCCTAGAGTTTGGTTTCTGTGTTCCCTCTGTTTAGAGTCTGCACCGTGTCTCTGTGCATTTCCTGTTTTATTGTGAAATCCATGTCTTCTGTTAGTGTGTTCAGTTTAGGTTTTCCCCTGTCTCATCAGTTCAATTTGGTTCAGCTGTGTCTTCCTCCTGTTTGCTATTCCACGTTTCCCTCTGTGTGTATTTATAGTGTGTGTCCTCGTGTGCTTGTTGCTGGTTCGTCTGTGTTCTTTCCCTGCATCATTCTGTGTCGTCCCCCGTGTCTCCCTGCGTCATCATTTTGCCTTTGCTGTTTCTGTTTGTTTCACCTCTTTATGGATAAAACTCATTTGCATCTCAGCTGCCTGCATCTTGGGTCCTAATTCTCAGCCTCCACTCATCCGCCACGGCAGACGTGACAACAATAAACTCAAAAGTAACTGATGTTTGTTTAAAATAATAATAAAAAGTATTTTACCAACCTGGTGAAGCAGGAATCTGTAAGATAAGATAAGAATACTTTATTAATCTCAGAGGAAACTAAGTGGTCACAGTGGCTCAAAGACAGTAAGAACAGTAACTGACTAAACTAAATAATATAATATATCACAAAGTATGAATAATAATGCACACCACAAAAAGTAGAGAATTTCAATTCTGTTGTACCAGCTGCAAATGGCAGCATTTCATTGTGTAGTCGATAGATGTTAGTAGCAGCAGGTATAGAGTATTGCACATTGAGATATTTACAGACACCAGTGTTTGCATGTGTGCTTTCACATGATGATGTATGTTGTAGAGTCTGACAGCAGCTGGAAGGAAAGATCTCCTAAATCTCTCCTTCACACTGTGGGTGCAGCAGCCTGTCACTGCAGGAGCTGCTCAGTGCTGTCAGAGTGACCTGCGTGGGGTGGGAGGTGTTATCTAACAGGGGTGACAGCTGAGCCACCATCCTGTCACTGACTGCCTCCACTGGGTCATGAGGACGTCCCAGAACAGAGCTGGTCTTCTTCATCAGACTGTTCAGATTCTTTCAATTACAATTATTATGTTTAAATGTTTCACTGATATTTTGTGTCATCAGATCAGAATGAATGTTTGAATATTTAAAGTGAATGTAGTAAATAATCTCTGTAAAACTATCTAATAGTGAAATGTTCATATTTTATTTACAGGTTTGTAAAAACATATCACATGAAATTAGTTTCATTAAATCAAAAAAAAGTTTCATCTCTAACTGCTCTGTGATTTCCAGCACATATACTGTACCATTTCTGTTTTTCACTTGTGTGACTGATTCGTCAGCAGTACCTGAAGAAAAACAAGCCAGGCTCACATTAATCATTTTATTACAGTTACACTAAAGATCAGAGCAAACACAGAAACACTGTGTGAGTCAAAACCAGGACTGTAAGATCTTTAAATGTTATTTAAAAAACTTGTGAACGCAAACTGAACCTATTAAATGTTCATGCTAATGGAGGTTTAATAAAAGTCAATATTAATAATGATAATAAAAACTGTTTTTCAATGCTGACTGTCTTGTTTCTTTATGTTGTTGTGGGTTCTTAAGAATGACACCATTACTTGAAGAGAAGGTATTTTATCGAACTGTGGTTCACATGTAAACAAAGCTTCGCCATCACAGTCTACTCCGAGGTAACTCCCTCTGCTCTCTAGCTCCCCCTACAGTCTAGGAGTATTAACAACATAAAACATGATACTAGGCAAATAAGGATTTGCTGTTATCATTACATCTTCCTTTTTTTTCAACAATAAAATAACATACCTACTTTCACAAACATAAACATTCTCTATTTGTTTTTTACTTGTTAAACCAGGCTTTATCAAAGTAACGTTAACAACACAACTAGTTTTCAACAATTATGGTCCATTCAACACTAGTAACCAAACATAGTGAAACTTGCATAGATACTATGACATCATCTTCCAAACAACATGTCAACACATTACATCTGTTCAATCAGTCTCATAGGTGGCTTTACTTGTCTTACAGATCTTCTCAGTGTTTGTTCTTGTGTATGCATAGGTGTTTCAGGTGATAGTGTCTCATGTGTGTGTTGGGGTTGTTCAGCAGCCTCGAACCTCTGCTCCACTACTACTGGTCCCTTAAGAAGATCTCGGCGATTTCTTCTCAGCATAGCTCCATCTTCTGTCTGAATGATGTATGATCGTGGTTGATCTTTCCTTAGAACAGTCACTTTCTGTGCCCATGCGTTGGATTTGTCTTTGAATCTCACTTGATCCCCAGCATGCAGTTCAGGTAGGTTTTTTGTTCCTCTGTCATAATAGAACTTCTGCTTTGCTTTTTGTTGCTCCTTAAACTTCTTCACGCTGTTTCCCTCTTTTGTTTTAAGCAGATTATCCTGAATGGGCAGGTTTGATCTCAGGCGTTGTCCCATAAGAAGCTGTGCTGGTGACATACCACACTCAAGTGGCGTTGTGCGGTATACTAGCAGGCTTTGGTAGAAGTCAGCACCACTGTCTCTCGCCTTACTCATCAGCCTCTTCACTGTTTGGACAGACTTTTCCACTAGTCCATTAGATTGTGGGTAGTGCGGGCTTGATGTTGTGTGAACAAAGTCCCATTCTTTGGCAAACTGTCCAAACCTAATATTGGAGAATTGTGGTCCATTGTCTGTGAACACTTCACTTGGCACACCGTGTCGTGCAAATACGGCTTTCATAGAGGTGATTACAGCCTCTGCTGTTGTTGTTTGCAGTCTACATACTTCCGGATACAAAGAGTAGTAGTCTGTGACCACAATATAGTCCTTTCCTCCAGACACAAAGAGGTCAGCCCCCACTTTCTGATATGGTCGGTCTTGCACTGGGTGCGGCTTTATGGGATGACAATTTTACTTCCCTTGAACACCACATCATCCACTACAGACAGTTCTGCTCTGCAGTTCCAATACTCTTGAATAACAGGTGAGCAGTTTTGCTTACAGCTGGGCCATCCATCTATGATAGTTTTGCGCAGTGCTTGTAACGTTCCATCTTTGCTTGTCTCCGTTCTGATGAGCTTCATCTTCCCTTCTGCAACAGGAAGTGCACTTGTGACCATGCTCACATATGCTCTTACATCATCATCCATCTTGGTGTTTGTTGGCTCATTCGGATCAACAGCTCGGGATAATGTGTCAGCTGTGTACATCAGCTTGCCAGGTGTGTACATCACGTTAAGCGTGTAACGTTGCAGCCGGATCATCATTTTTTGGATTCTCAGTGGACAGTCATTTAGTGGTTTTTTGGAACAATGCTATCAGTGGCTTGTGGTCAGTTTCAACACTGATAGCCTGCCTGGACACAAACTGGTGAAATCTCTCACAGGCGTATGTTATGCTGAGCAGTTCTTTTTCAATCTGTGCATATCTTGTCTCTGCGTCTGTCATGGATCGCGATGCATATGCAACAGGCTGCCACTCATCATACTTCTGCAGAAGAACAGCTCCAAGCCCACTCTGTGATGCATCTGATGAGATCTTAATAGGTCTCATTGGATCATAAAACTTCAGAACTGGTTCCTTTGTAAGCAGATCTTTCAAGTCATGCCATGCTTTCTCATGTTCATGATTCCACTTCCATTCGATTCTCTTTTCAGTTAGCTGTCTCAGTGGCTCCATTTTTTCTGAGAGATTGGGTATGAATTTTCCCATGTAGTTTATCATGCCATTAAATCTCTGCACATCTTTCTTGCATTGCGGCCTCGGCATGTTTTCAATTGCAGACACCTTTTGAGGATCTGGTCTGATGCCTTCACTGCTCAGGATATCTCCAACGAATGTCAGTTCCTTCGCCCCAAGCTGACATTTCTCTTTGTTCAGCTTCAGATTGGCTTTTCTGGTTGCTTCAAGAACATTTCTCAGTCTCATGTCATGTTCAGCTTTTGTGCTACCCCACACAATGATGTCATCCATTGACTGTCGACTCCTTCCAGGTGTTCATAGATCATGTGTATTGTCTTGTGATCAGTGTTGGGAAGGTTACTTTTAAAATGTATTCCATTACAGAATACAGGATACATGCCCCAAAATGTATTCTGTAACGTATTCCGTTACGTTACTCAATGACAGTAACGTATTCTGAATACTTTGGATTACTAAATATATTATCATGCTTTTTACAACAACGTGAATGTACTATTGCTGTGTGATTTATTACTATTACTGAAGGTCCGCGACTCCGAACTGTAGTAAAGGGACCTCTGACTAATACGGCGGGGTCCCTGTCAGCTCGTAGCTGAAAAATAGCTTTACTTGTTGTGTGGGTCAACTTTTCTTGCGAGAGACAGAGAGAGGCGTTGAAAGACTGCTCCAACGGAACTTATTGTTTTCGGAGGAAAACACGAACACGGTGTACAGTCGAGTCTTAATAGCTTACTTACAACTGGGCTCGTCAGGCACTCTTCTTGGCTGCAGTGGTTATTATTATATTTACATGCTTCCAGCTCCCGTTTTTGCTCGATGACAACTCGTACCTTTCCACTCCCCTTTTTCTCCCTCCTCGCCCTCACAGACACATAACGTGTATGGCAGTCCATTCTCCCTGCAACACGGACTACACTGCCCATGATGCTACATTCTTTAGAGCTATGCTTGTAGCATTCTGCCTGTTAGCTTAGCACAACAACAACGAAAAGGCGCTCTCTCACCCAGGAAACACACAGTCGCAGAGAGAGAGAGAGAGCGTCGCCCTGTAACCATGGCAACCGTAACGCTGCTGCCGCCTGGAACAACAGAACGTAGCTGTCAAACAAAACCCAAACAGTCCTGACCCGCGACAATATGAAACAGGAAAGTACCGCAGTGTAATCCATTTATTTCAACAAAGTAACTGTATTCTGAATACCACCTTTTTAAACGGTAACTGTAACGGAATACAGTTACTCATATTTTGTATTTTAAATACGTAACGGCGGTACATGTATTCCGTTACTCCCCAACACTGCTTGTGATACACCTCAGGTGCTGAAGCAATGCCAAACGGCAGTCGCCGGAATCTGTACCTGCCAAATGGGCTGTTGAACGTGCACAGTTTTGAACTTGCTTCGTCCAGCTTCAGTTGCCAAAATCCTGATGAAGCATCTAGCTTGCTAAAGTACTTCTCTTTTGCAAACTGTGACATTATCTCTTCTCTTGTAGGTAGTTTGAAAAGTTCTCTCTTTATTGCTCTATTCAGATCTCTAGGATCCATGCAAACTCTGAGCTTTCCAGTCTTTTTCTCCACAATAACAAGAGAACTCACCCACTCCGTTGGTTCATCGATCTTTTCAATCACTTCCAGGTTTTCCATCCTGTCCAACTCGGCTTTCAGTGGCTTTTGTAGAGCAAATGGTACTTTGCGGCATGGATGAATGACTGGTGTTACACTTTCATCGACTCTGATTGTGTGTTCTCCAGCAAGGCAACCAAGTCCCTGAAATAGGTCACCATATTCCTTCATCAACTCATTATAGTCCATGTCATCATCAGTTTCCACAACGAGCACTCTTTTCACTAGGTTCAGACTCTCACAGGCATGTAACTCTAGTATAGGCTGCACTGTCTTCGGCACCACAATGAATGTTAGCGTGTGCTCCTTGTCTTTGTGTGTCACTTTAACCATGCATTTTCATTTCACAGGTATTTCTGCACCTGAGTATCCACTCACCTTCACCTTCGTTGCATGCATTTTAGGTCTAGGTCTGATTTTCTTGAACTCTGCTTCTGATATGACATTCACTTGAGCTCCAGTATCCAGCTTGACTTTCATGAGTGTGTCATTCACTTTGAGTGTCATTATCCAGTCCTTTTCACCTGTCTTATTGTCTGTCACTGCAGCTACATAGAGTTCCTCTGTGTCTTCTTCATCCACAGTATGGACTGCAGTTTGTTTCAGGGTTTGAGCTTTGCAGCACCTAGCATAATGGTTATTTTTGTTACATTTATTGCATCTTTTCCCATATGCTGGACATTCTTTAGGAGGATGTTGCATTCCGCAGCGACCACAAGTCTTTTCTTTTCTGTCCCTGTTTGCTGGCGATTTCCATTGCAGTTTCATTTCAGCGGCAGCACTCTCCTTTTTGACTCTGTGTGTGTTCTTATTCACAGCATCCACTCTGCAGCTGTCACTAAGCAGTTCTTTAGCTTGTGCCCTCACTGTTTCAGCTGCTCTGCACAGCTTTTTCCAGGTCAAGATTTTCCTCTCTCAGTAGCCTCTCTCTCAGACCGTTGTCTGGAATCCCGCACACAAGTCTGTCTTTTATCAAAGAGTCTGTCAGTCCTCCAAATTCACATGTTTTACTCCTGTTCTGCAGCTCTGTGACATACTGATCTGTTGTCTCCCCTGTCTTCTTGTACCATGTGGCACTCTTGCTCCTCAAATTGTCACTATTTTTCTTCCTTTCGGTCGTACCCCCTGTCACCGCTGTTCCACCTCACTAATCAGTAACACAGTGAGTTACCAGTACAACACCAACACAATGAATGGAATTACAACACTGAAAGCACAAAATCAGCTGTCCACAGATTTACAAGAAACCTTTCACAGTCACAGTCTGGTGTGGAATCAGTTCTTGGATTAAATCCTCTGTGTGTCGCAGTAACAGAGTTTATGGTGGGGAGTTGTGGTCACAGTTTCAGAAGTGTGAGTCAGTTTCTCTGGAATATCAGTTGATCCATCAGGAATCCAGGGGTTTTGTTAAGGTCTTAAGGTCGGGGGCTCTAATCCACTGAGGTAACCCTGAGCAAGGTAACATCCCTACACACTGCTCCCCGGGCGGCCAGTGGCTGCTACTGCTTCACTGAGTGAATGGGTTAAATGCAGAGAGGAGTTCCCCATGGGGGATCATAAAAGTATACATTATTATTAGGACAGAAGATTTCAGTGGAAGTTCAGATCTCCTAGAGTGGATCATTAAGGTTCAGCAGTATCAGGTTTCAACGCCAAGATCTGCGACTCGGCTAATTAACCTGGCCTGTTGTGCAACATAACACTGAGGTCTTATTCCAGCATTCCTAACAGTTCAGCTGGAAATCGCATCCAAACTGCTCCCTGTAATGGCAGCGTGCTTATTAATGTGGCTTAAAGACATCTGTGCACATCGACAGGAAATGTCAGCTTCCACAGCAAAGAATATAAAACAACACTTACATGTCTCATCTTAGCTTCAGAGGCCTTTCAACATCAGATTTAGTAAGAACAAGCACATATCATGCTAACTGTACACCAAAGCAAACCGATTTTGACTCACCAAATCCTCATTCAAACTCATCAAACATATTTTATCCACAATGACTGAAGTTGGACACCATCACTGTGCACGACTGTGAAAATAAAAATGCATCTGTTCACAAGCTTGCTCTCTTGTTGAAATCTCTTCCCCTCACTCAGGTTTCTCCTGCTTGCTGTCATAGTTTCTTTAAGCTGTTTGAAACACTTTGTAAAATGTGTTTCTTTCATATAGAACTGAGATTATTATTCTTTGTATAAAACTTAGGCTCACTGTTCAGAGACTGTACTACAATGTTCACTGAGAGAAATCTTTGATTGAACAGAGTAAACACCCGTCCTGTCACTCACTGTGTCTCCATCATGGCTGATCTGGAGCCTCAGTAACTCTGAACTGTGAGGTTGAACATCCGTCTCTCAGGATGGAATCTTCTACTGGGTATAAAAGCTGTTCCTGATCTGAAAACATCAACTATAAATCCTCCAGTTATGAGCTGCTACCTGATGGCAGTGGGACTGCACAGACTCCTACATCATTCATGGACAGACACACACAGCAGGATATGTGTGCAGAGCTGGAAGAGGAGACCCAGAGTATCACACTGATCACAGTCAACCAGAGTTTGTCTGGTCTGCAGGTCAGTTTGTTTTCTCTGTCCTTTCAATGAGCTCATGTTAGGTCATCATTTTTATTCAACTAACATTTAGACGCATTAAAATCCTCATCTCCATGACAACCATTTATGCTGTGTACATTAAAACTCCACCAAAAGAAGAACTGAACTGAATATTTTCCTTTCTCTCTGTGATCAAAACCAAACTGAATTCTTCGTTTCCTTTTCTTATTTTCAGTTTTATTTAATGTGATAACATGAAAAACAAAAGACATCTATGAGGTTTTTAAATGTTTTCTCTTGAGATACTTTTACTTTGATATTTAAACTCATGTGTACTGTTTGTACTGATATTTTTACTTAGTGCACAGACAGGATTTACACAGTTAAGACTCTTTGTTTAGTGCTCAGGTAGGTGTTCAGATAAAAAAGTCAAATATAGTTATAAAGAAACAAAAGATGTCAGCAGGCAGATTAACAGCTCTGACAAATACAAGACAAACACTGACTACAGATGGACGCTAGAAGAAGACCGTCACAAATAACAGCTGCTGTTATTGTTCATTTAAAATATACTTCAAAGGTTTTTAGTTTTGGTCCTGCTGCTGCAAAATATCTCACTGTAGAAGGAATCTGTGAAACAGACAATATCACAGAATTATGACAGAAACATTACAGCAAATGACTGAAGTGTGTTCAGAGTGATCTGTATCAGGTGGATGATGCTGAGAGTGATGACTCAAAGCTCATGATGTCACATGACCTGTACCAAGCTCTACATGAGCTGCCAGCAAGATAAAGCATGTGGTTAGATCATCTTAAACATGTCAGTATTCGGCTCTTTTTGTTTTCCACTGATTTGACTGTCTGTGTGATTCAGGGCTTGTTGTCAGACTCAGTGTTGTCTCACCAAACAACACCTTTATCATATTGAACTATTAAATTTGATTTCAAAAACAAAAGCTTCAAACAAACAATATTTTCACTGTGATCTTTTGAATCCTAACATCTGTGAGCTTTGTCTCTTCACTGCATGTTGTTTCCAGATGTTCATTCAGCAGCGTCTCTCACAGTGAGTCCTGACAGAGTGCAACACTTCACCTCTGACTCTGTCTCACTGACCTGTGAGGGAAACTCTTCACTGAGTGGAGAGTGAGGAAGTTCTCTGAGGACGGCCGACTCTCTTACTGTTGGAGAATGACTGGATCCACATGTAACATCTACACATCAAAGTCACATACTGGAGTGTACTTGTGTGAGTCTGGATCAGGAGAGTTCAGCAGTGCAGTCACATCACTGTACAGAGTATGTTATTAGACATTTACTTCTTGGATCTGAATGATTTAGACGTCACATGAACATTTGTCTCAGCTTTGCTCTATGTGAAGTAATTCTATGTGGCAACACAAAAAAACCCTGAGAATTTCAGACAATTTCAGGCAACAAAGCATCAAAATATTCTTGGTTGTTTGTCTAATTTCTCTTCATCCTTCATAATCCAGTTTGTCATATTTGCCAACAGTATTTTATATTTCTCTGTCAGAATAAACTCAACAAAGCTCAACATCTCTGTCATCAGATTAGATGAACCTTTAATGTCTCAATTCAGAGAAATTTGGGAACACGTCATGCAAAATAACACAAACATACAAACATTTACAATTTCACCTTCAACCATTCAATAATGTCACCGTCAATAATTTGACTCCTGCAGGGAACATCCCAACTATATTTCCAGTCCTCATAATCACTCAGAAAACCAGGTCTGCATGTAGATCATGAGACAACGACTCACAGCTTTTCTCAAAGTTTGCACCAGCTGGTCTGACTGAAACATTGTGTGTGATTGTGTCACAGATGATGGTAATGGTCCTATCCTGGTGAGTCCTGTTCATCCTGTGACTGAGGGAGCTTCTGTTTAGTCTGAGCTGCAGTTTGAGAACACAAAAAATACTTCCAATGTGTTTTTCTATCACAATGACAAACTTATTCAAAATGATACCCGAGGGAGCTGAAGATCGTCTGCAGTGTCAAAGTCTGATGAAGTTTTCTACAAGGTGTCAGTACTCAGGAAGAGAGTCAGCACAGAGCTGGATGTCAGTTAAAGGTGAGCAGGAACAAAACATTTGATGTGTTTTTGTAAATGAGTTTCATGACTGAGAAATAACATCATATTATCTCTTTTAATGTTTGAAGCCACCTGAGTCTATTTAGTCAGAACTTTAGTAAAACTATTATGTAATAGTCTCTAAATTGTCAGGTTTAATATTGTTGTGGTTCAGGACTCAAGTGATGGACTCAGGTGAAAACAGCAGAGGAAGTATGAGTGAAAGTTTCTTTATCAAACAAAGGATAAATAATTTAACACAACAGATTGTGAGCTTTGACTCAGTCAACAAGAACAAAACATAAATGAACCTAAACTTAAGGAGTGAGTCCTACAAAAAACATCTTAACTGAGGTGAGAGAGACAGGCCAGAGGAGCGGACATAACAGCGTGAGGGCGGCAGATCTGTGGGAGAGGAGAGAGCAGTTAGGGCAGGAAATCTGAGGGAATGTGACAAGACAGAGAGTGTTCATAAAGTGGCTGCAACAATGCCTTACTTGGAGTCCAGACTAGCTGGGTTTAGTGGATGAAGGCAGAGGTCTGTGGAAACTGCTGAATGATGGGCAGGCAGGCAAGTGAGGAAGAGGCTCCGAGGGGGGCAGCGGTGGTGGTGAAAAGGGGGGCAATGATCCAAGGCGGCAGGCGTCTGACTGGAGGTGAATGATGGCATGAAAACGAATCTTGAAGCAGGAAGAAACTGAAACAAGGGGAAAATCTGTTAGCATACAAATCTTATTTTCCTAGAAAGGATCCCAGCAGACCTGCCTGGTTACCTCACTGACGAGCTGCAGTCATGTTAACTATCCATTAACATTTGGCTACAGCCACCGAGGTCTTCAAGGTCAACTTTATCACTAAAAAAAATCCTTATGACACAGAAACTATGATTCTTACAAAGGTGTTGTGTCTTGTCAACATATAGAAAATACTGTATAAAGATTTAAATTATATTTGTTTGACCTCTGACCTCACTTTTACATTTCACATCTGCCCTTGTTGTCATGTTGAAACAAATCTGCCTTTGGACTTATTTTTACTGAACTACAAACTTCTGACAGTACAAATAAAAAAAAAAAATACACTGAAAATACAATTTTTTTTCTTTGAAAGTAAATGCTGTCAACAGAGTGAGCTGCCTTAGCAGAGATTTGTGCTCTCGGAGTTCTTCTTTTACACTTTATTAATAATTAATTATTGTTTGTTGTTACAGTAACTGTGTCAGGAGCTGACAGCTCTTCATCTCCTGTGTGGTTGATGGTTGGACTGGTTTGTGGAGTCTCTCTCATTATTATTCTCCTGCTCTTGTTGTATCGCTGCAGACAGTCCAAGTGTAAGAGCCTCTTCTTTTCATGCTGTATTAGAGAGTTTATTTACTACATATACTTTAATTATTCACACATATACATGTATTCTGATCTCATGACACAAAATATCAGTGGAACAATTTATACATGACAAACATGTGTAATAACATTTGTCTCTTTCACAGATTCCTGCTTCACCAGGTTGGTAAAATACTTTTTATTATAATTTTAAACAAACATCAGTTACTTTTGAGTTTATTGTGTTTATTTCCTGTTTTAGGTCGATCCAGTCTGAGAGTCACAGTCCGGGCTCCTCCACAAATCATGGAGTCAACCAGAATGAAACTCATGAGTACCACTCTCTTCAACATGGTCAGTATTTAAACTGATCTTTATTATTATTATTAATATTGACTTTTATTAAACCTCCATTAACACAAAGATTTATCAGGTTCAGTTTGAGTTCACGAGTTTTTTAAAGAACATTTAAAGATCTTACAGTCCTGGTTTTGACTCACACAGTGTTTCTGTTTTTGCTCTGATCTTTAGTGTAACTGTAATAAAATGATTAATGTGAGCCTGGCTTGTTTTTTTCTTTAGGTACTGCTGACGTCTATGAATCAGTCACACAAGTGACAAACAGAAATGGTACAGTATATGTGCTGGAAATCACAGAGCAGTTAGAGATGAAACTTGTTTTTGATTTAATGAAACTAATTTCATGTGACTTGTTTTTACAAACCTGTAAATAAAATATGAACATTTCACTATTAGATAGTTTTACAGAGTTTATTTACTACATTCACTTTAAATATTCAAACATTCATTCTGATCTGATGACACAAAATATCAGTGAAACATTTAAACATAATAATTGTAATTGAAAGAATCTGAACAGTCTGATGAAGAAGACCAGCTCTGTTCTGGGACGTCCTCATGACCCAGTGGAGGCAGTCAGTGACAGGATGGTGGCTCAGCTGTCACCCCTGTTAGATAACACCTCCCACCCCACGCAGGCCACTCTGACAGCACTGAGCAGCTCCTGCAGTGACAGGCTGCTGCACCCACAGTGTGAAGGAGAGATTTAGGAGATCTTTCTTTCCAGCTGCTGTCAGACTCTACAACATACATCATCATGTGAAAGCACACATGCACACACTGGTGTCTGTAAATATCTCAATGTGCAATACTCTATACCTGCTGCTACTAACATCCATCGACTACACGATGAAATGCTGCCATTTGCAGCTGGTACAACAGAACTGAAATTCTCTACTTTTTGTGGTGTGCATTAATATTCATACTTTGTGATATATTATATTATTTAGTTTAGTCAGTTACTGTTCTTACTGTCTTTGAGCCACTGTGACCACTTAGTTTCCTCTGAGATTAATAAAGTATTCTTATCTTATCTTACAGATTCCTGCTTCACCAGGTTGGTAAAATACTTTTTATTATTATTTTAAACAAACATCAGTTGCTTTTGAATGTATTGTTGTCACGTTTGCCGTGGCAGATGAGTGGAGGCTGAGAATTAGGACCCAATATGCAGGCAGCTGAGATGCAAATGAGTTTTATTCATAAAGAGGTGAAACAAACAGAAACAGCAAAGGCAAAATGATGATGCAGGGAGACACGGGGGACGACACAGAATGATGCAGGGAAAGAACACAGACGAACCAGCAACAAGCACACGAGGACACACACTATAAATACACACAGAGGAAAACGTGGAATAGCAAACAGGAGGAAGACACAGCTGAACCAAATTGAACTGATGAGACAGGGGAAAACATAAACTGAACACACTAACAGAAGACATGGATTTCACAATAAAACAGGAAATGCACAGAGACACGGTGCAGACTCTAAACAGAGGAAACACAGAAACCAAACTCTAGGAACTAAAAAGTCTAAACCCCAGTACACAAACAGAACAAACACAAGATCATAATAATGAAAAACACAAACCGTTGGGTCAAAAGACCGAGGACCATGACAATTGTGTTTATTTCCTGTTTTAGGTCGATCCAGTCTGAGAGTCACAGTCCGGGCTCCTCCACAAATCATGGAGTCAACCTGAATGAAACTCATGTGTACGGCTCTCTTCAACATGGTCAGTATTTAAAACAATCTTTATTATCATTATTAATATTGACTTTAGTGGGGAAAGGCTAATTGATCAATCTAAATTGCCCATAGGTGTGAATGTGGGAGTGAATGTGAGTGCGAATGGTTGTCTGTCCCTGTGTGTGAGCCCTGCGACAGACTGGCGACCTGTCCAGGGTGTAGCCTGCCTCTCGACCTATGACTGCTGGGATAGACTCCAGCGCCCCTGAAAAGGATAAGCAGAAGCGAATGGATGGATGGATACTGACTTTTATTAAACCTCCATTAACACGAACATTTATCAGGTTCAGTTTGTGTTCAGCAGTTTTTTAAAGAACATTTAAAGATCTTACAGTCCTGGTTTTGACTCACACAGTGTTTCTGTGTTTGCTCTGATCTTTAGTGTAACTGTAATAAAATGATTAATGTGAGCCTGGCTTGTTTTTTTCTTTAGGTACTGCTGACGTCTATGAATCAGTCACACAAGTGAAAAACAACAGAAATGGTACAGTATATGTGCTGAAAATCACAGAGCAGTTAGAGATGAAACTTGTTTTTGATTTAATGAAACTAATTTCATGTGATATGTTTTTACAAACCTGTAAATAAAAATATGAACATTTCAGGTTCAGATGAATACGATGACGTCACCTCCTCTCTTATTGAGTTTAAAGATCTTAGAACTAAGAGTGAGTACACCAAAGTTAATTTTATAAAAAGAAAACCTGGTTTGGAAAGTTTTTTTAATTAGTATGAAATTAATTTTGGGTGGACTTATTAATATAAGTTAGGTCCAGCGGCATTTTTCTCATGTTAGAAAACACAGACATTTATTCAAATGTATTATTTTGTTCTTTTCACCTTTTTAAATCTGTGTATTTAGTGAGATGGGAAAACAGTTAAACACCAAACAAATGAAGAATTAAAACATATGTTCATCGTTCTTTGTAAGCTACACGTTTGCTTTGCAAGCCAAAGTAATCTATTACTGGCATTATTAGCATGACAACACATTACAGTGATATCAAAGTGCCACTGCACTAAGAGCCAATTATTAGTCTGGACCAAAGCTAAGTGGATAATAAAGCTGTATTTTACTCTGATCACTTCCTTCAACATTAAACTCGTCACTTGGACATTTCTGATCAATCTGAACAAAGCATGAGCTTACAGTACCTTGAAAAAGTATTCATACCTGTTGCACTTCTACACATTTTGACACCTTTTTTTAAACTGAGATTTTCTGTGATAGACCAACACAACGTAGCACATAATTATGAAGTGGTATGAAAATGATACATGGTTTTCAAAATTTTAAACAAGTAAAAATCTGAAAAGTGTGGCGTGCATTTGTTTTCAGCCACCTGTACTCAGATATCCCTCATTAAAATCCAGTGCATTCATTTACCTTCAGAAGTCACCTATTTAGCTGCTCTGTGGAGGCCTCAGTGGTTTGTTAGAGAACATTAGTGAACAAACAGCATCATGAAGACCAAGGAACTCACCAGACAGGTCAGGGATAAAGTTGGAGATAAGTTTAAAGCAGGGTTAGGTAATAAAAAAATATCCCAAGCTTTGAACATTTCAAGGAGTATTGTTCAATCCATCATCCAAAAATGGAAAAAGCATGCTACAACTGCAAACCCAGGGTGATCTCTAAAACCTGCAGGACACCAGCCGACCCCTGGTTTAGATCAAAGAATATTCTTGTGTTAGAATGGCTCAAAGTCCAGACCTAAATCCCACTGAGCATCTGTGGCAAGACTTGAAAATTGCTGTTCACAGTCTGGCTGAGCTTGAGCCATTTTGCAACAAATAATTGTCAAACATTTCAGTCTGTAGATGTGCAAAGCTGGTAAAGACAAACCCCGAAACACTTGCAGCTGTAAATGCAGCGAGCAGTGTCTCTACAAAGTATTGACGAAGGTGGGTTGAAAACAAATGCATGCCACACTTTTCAGAGTTTTATTTGCTTAAAATTTTGAAATCCATGTATCATTTTCATACCACTTCACAGTTCTGCACTATTTGTGTTGGTCTATCACAGAACATCCTAATAAAAACATTTAAGTTGGTGGTTGTAAGGTGACAAAATGTGTAAACGTTCAAAGGGTATGAATACTTTTTCAAGTCACTGTCAGTTCCCAGGAGAGGTCTTAATGTTTTTTTACTGATACAGAAGAAGATGGAGAAGTGTTTCAGCTTCACATGTTTTGCAAAAAAAATCTTTACAACACTGAACAAATTACAAATGATAAGTTATGTGTCTGAGGCCAGATGTTTACATGAAAGTAAAACCAGATGCTTTCCTCGTCCACACAGATACAGAGTCTGTCTCCGCCTTCTGAACAAATCCTATAAGGTACAGTAACATTACACACCTGTAAAGACTCAAACACAAAACAGAACTTCACTTTGCATCAAGGGGAGACAATGCTTTCATAATAAACCTTATTGTTCTCCAACACAGGTGGGACAGACACAGGGGCAGCCAGTGACCCCTCACACACGTCCTTATGCTGATATCCAGGCAGGTTCTCAGTGTTTGTAGCTGCTGATTTATGCAGCAAACATTTCCACAGTCCTCTGCAGCAGATTATAGAAACACTTCTTCTCTCAGCTCACGACAGAAGATCTACAGCTGGGACACTGTTAAGTGGTTCTACGTGAAAAATAGTTAAATATTTACTCAAACATGTTCTTGTATGTAAAACAGGTTCAAATGCATGAAATTATATTGTCCTTTATAGTGGACATTAAAAAACACCACATGTATGAACGATAATTTACATCTTAGAGCCCTGCTCTCAAACACTGACTCAGATGTAACTGTCTGTGAAACTGGATTTAAGAAATAAGAACGTAAAGTTCACAAAACATGTCAAACAGACTCTCCTTCATGAAGTCCTCGTTCATAAAGTGCTTCACAGACCTGAACATTACAGCTAACAGCTGGATTTTCCTGTGTCAGTGCAGCTAACCAAACAGCGCAGAACCTCTTACTGCTAAAGAGACAGACGGTGAAAGCAGACAGTATGTCCTCCGTTTTAACATAAAACTCATTGTTGCAGCTGAGAGCAGCACAACAGTGACCCCATTAAACTGATGTTTAGTTTAAGTGTCCTTATTTTCACTGAGTTATTGGTTCTGCTATTAGTTACTTAACATAAACTGATGTGAGTCTTTGACTGAAACGAACCAACTGACCTGGTGATGTGATGCTCTGTACTGACAGAAGATGGTGCTGAACATCTTTTTATAACTCTAAGCACTTATTTCTTAAATGAAGCTTCACAGTCAGAGTTACATCTGTGTCAGTTTTTGAGAGCTGGGCTCCATGATGTACATCAGCATTTATACATGTAGTGTTTCATGTCCCCTTTAATGCTGAACACCTGATGTGACATTTCCACACTTTAATTCTGCTCAGTACCTGATTGTTTTCCATGTTTTCCATCCTCCATCTTCCAGTTTTTGTGATTTGGTTCATGTAAACATTTATGATTTTTTTTTTCATCAAAATATTTTAATTTGCACTTAAGTTTGAACTCTTAGAGATTACACTCACTTTGTTTTCACAGACTTGTGACCATGACACAAAACTACAGACAGAAGTGGATAAAATCTCAGTGTTACTGGTTTTAGAAATGCTTTACGATAATAAAAAATACATCATTTAGAGTCAAAATATCATAAATTGTAACAAATATAACTGTTATCTTCGGGTTAGTCACAGTCAAATCATCATCTGCATCAATGAATGTCAGTGAGGCGTCCTGAAAGTCGTCACGTCTCCTGTTCAGTGACCGTCTCTGAGAATCACTCTCCTCTCAATCAAATCACTTTTCTTCTGTTTATCCTCTGAGTTGCTCTTTGATGGTTATGAATCATCGCTCTTCTTTAAACTGTGAAGTCGTTGCTGTTCTTGGGAGACATTTCTCTTTTGTTCTGGTATCAAATTGCTTCGTGTTTGCTGAGCTTCACCATCTTTCTGGTCACCTGTCAAACTGTTGCTCATGTTTCCAGAGCAGCTTTTCTTCTGCTCAGACTGCATGTGTGTGTGTGTGTGTGTGTGTGTGTGTGCGTGTGTGTGTGTGTGTGTGTGTTTCCAGCTATACCATACATAGACACGCGACCTTTCAATGAACTTAAACCGTGTGTATGAGGTATGCAGAAAAGCAGAAACAAGCACCTTGCTAAACTATAAAAACAGGAACTTGTAATAAGTCATGTCTCAAACAAACATTTAAAGGTGTGAAGTCTTGCACTTTAGAAGAAACAGAACATGGTGCTTTCCTAATGTATAACATAGCTCATCTCTGGACTAAGCTGCACTCTAAATAAAGAAAGCACATTTTGTCAGCACAGACACAGATAAAGGAAATAGTAGAAGGTTGAAAATAAATCCTCTGACTGTCTGACTTCTTCATAATTATAGCCATATTAGGACAGATAAAGGCAATGATTATATATCTATATATTTTAGCACAAATGACAATATAAAAACTATCAATGCCAACAGAATCTGCCTCTGTTTAGTTTTTCTGTTCATTTGTCCAGACTGACACTTCTTTTGCTCTAAGAAATAAGAACACAATGATCGGGACGGTGTAAGCTACAACCCTATAATCACTTTCTGTCACCGACCTCTCAGCTAAACCTGTGTAGAGTCATCCAATAATAACAACTGGGGTTGCCACGATTCGTTGACTAGTCACGATCAGGTCAACTAGTGTTCAACACAAAAACAAGAAGAAGCCGTCTCCAGTATCGTAGCTGTGTCCAAATTCAGGGGCTGCATCCTTTGCAGGCTGCATTTGTAGGTCGATAACGTTACAGCAACGCAACGAAGACTGTCCAACCTCAAAGACTCCTCCAAATGTGTCCTTTTCCCTAGATTGGAAGGATGGGTCGGGTGTATTCTTTGTGGCCCGATCTAACCCAGAATTCTAGTTTCCAACAATGGCGGCAGCTACTTTGTTTTAATATTACTCTTTCTTGGTCACAAAATAAATGTTTAAGATATTTTCAGTCGAGAATGTAGCTGTGTAAACTTCAAATATCTGCTCGATTTATCAGGACATTACATATTTGCAAAAGTGTTGCGATCTACCCTCATTCATGTTGTGTGTTCTGTCTGCCTGCGTAAGTTTATTTTGTATTTTACTTCAGCCAGTTTTCTGTTTTGTCGTCCAGCATTAAAGCTGTATTTAAGTTCACCTTTTGCTTCCATCTGTGTGCATTTTGGGTGCCACCGGAAGTAGCATATGCTAAGGTGCACATAGTCTTTTCGCATTACCTCAGTAAGACCATGTGAAAATTAAAACAAATCATGCTGGGTGAACTTAAACACATTTGTTCCCCTTTTGTTAAGACAGAAAAACACAGCACACAAAAATACTGCAAAAGGACGGTCGCCTTATATACATGGTGTATAAACTCAAAATGCACATTTCACTTAAAAATTAAGATGTGAACAAATCAACTTGTTAGAGATATTCTTCTCCTGTTGAACCCCCCCCCCCCCAAAAAAAAAATAAATAAATAAATAAATAAATAAATACGTCTTATCAGATATTGATGCTTCTTTCCTGTGTGATAGAAAATAGGAGACTGATGTTTGTTTGTTTTTTAAGTTGATTCCCAATAAAACTAACTGCTTTGTTGCTAACTACATTGCTGTCTGTATTATTGCTGAAGTCCTAAATGATCACTTTTAAAGTGTTTGTGCTGATAACATCATGCACAGTCAGACAGTCATGGAGAACAGCACTGACTGGGAGGCTTTGAACAGATCACATAGTTCAATTCAACATATGAGACTTTAAGAATGCACAAGCATCTACTTAAAATCTATTTAATTTATCATCTATGATATTATTATGTGCAATTCCAATGTACTTTGTTCATCTCCCTTAAATAAACAGGCACCCTTAAAGTATGAAATATTCATGTACAAACACACATAAATGTGTGAACTGTCTCAGTGGCTGATTGTGCCCCACAGGCCTCAGTGTGAGCTTGAACACATTTATAATGTTTAAGTAGTTTAATGTGTCGGTGCTGACGATAAACACATTTTGAATGAAAGCCGGGGAACTTTTGGTAGCACAGAAACAAGTGGCTATTCTTTGTGAGCATATGGATCAGTCATATTACCATTATTTCACCCAAAGGCACCAAGTTAATACTTAAAAAAGCTGCAGCAATACACACAAATATAAACAGTACTCGGTGACAACTTTGCTTTTAGCCTTTAACCCTCTGGGGTCCAGGGTATAACTGGCCGTTTTTGACTACTTTTGATTCGGCCTCTATATTTCACCTTTAAAAACTGTTTATCTTGCCAATCTGTTATTTACCCATTTTGATATAAAATTATCAGCACAATTTATCTAAATTCAGACAAAGTGATATTTCTGACTGTAAAAACCAAAAGCATGTTTAACGAATCATTTTCATAACTTGAAATGCAAATACAAATCGTACATTTTTTAAAAATATGCACAAGTTTTGCAAACAACAAAGTTATATGGTACTATTTACCTAAAAATGCAGCCAAGGCTCAGACGTTTTTTATATAACCATTTAAAACTGTTTACAGAACAATCAGGTGTTCTGCATCAAATAAGAAGGCACACAAAATATTTATGCAACTCCAAAAAATAGTTTGTGTCACTATAACACAGATGAGAACAGCACAGGGATAAATCCTGCAGGTCTGACAGCAGGTGTGTCACTCAGCGTTTACACTGCAGTCTGCCTTTGGTGGCTTTAAGACAGCAACTGTGACGTTCACTAGTAGAACTGACACACAAAACAAAACGACTACACTACACACTAACTACACAAGACAACAAACTAACTTGAGACTCCAAACACGGTAAACGTCACAAAGCTCTCACCAGTGTTGACTAACGCGTTACAGTAACTACGTTATTATTGTGGTAACGAG
>NW_024387093.1:41188-63688 GCF_900408965.1 Simochromis diagramma | reverse complement strand
AGCAGATGTTTCACTCAGCTGATACACAAACTTTATATTTACTAGAGTTTGTTGCCTTGAAACTGACTGATTTCCTTTTCATGAGTATTTATCTGTCCATCCTCACACATCACAGTTATGGTTCACAAGATGCTGATGAACTGGAGAATCAATCTAATTTATTACAGCACAGCGTGATGAGGGTAAATGCAGGTAACTCTAACCTGAAAACAGACTCAACCACAGATCAGCCAGTTAAAGTCCTGCCTGAAGACTTTAATCAGTCTTATTATGAGTTTTTACTCTCAGTTATTTATAGTGTCATGGTGTGCTGCCTGCCTCAGTGTCCTCTTGAAAAAACCTCTAAAAGTTGTTAAAGTCATAAATGAATAAGACTTCACAAGAGTAACAAGTAAAACAAACTGGACAAAGTGCCATCGATATAGATTTATTCATTTATGACTGTCATGGTCTTTCATCATTTTACTCTGAGTGCTTCTTCCTCATCTTTGTTTAGCTTTTAAAAAAAGTATTTCCTCTTTAATTTAAAGGTTTGTTTTCTTTCCTCCTTTGTGTTATTTTTCTTCCTCTTTTATGATTTTCCTGTTTGTTTTTAACTGTTTCTCATTCCCAGTCCTGTTTAAATAGTCCTGCTGTGTCTTTTCAGTCTTTGTCAGAGCATCTGTGAACACTCAAGTGTGTTCATCTCTTAGTTGTTTCTATTAGTTTTACATTTTGATTCTTTGTATGTTTCCATTTTTAGACTATTTAGGTATTAAAGTTCAGTTTCATTTAAGTTATTTTGCTTCCTGCATTTGAGTTCACACCTCTGCACTCCACTCATTGTTACAGAGACACATATTTACAAGTCTGTGGACTCTACTGGAAGAATGGACACAAAATACTTTTTCTCAAATTTGGTGTTTCTATGATAGTAGCTTAGTTTGGAGATTTTACTGTAGCAAAGTCATGTGTATATATATTAACCCTCGTGTGCATTTTTATTATCTCTGTGTGTGATCAGGTTTGTAAATAAGTCAACACATCTGTGTGCACAGATATTATCAGCTGGAAAGTCTTAAAGTTTTGCCTGAAGCACTTAAAATACAGAGATGTGGTCAAGTTTCAGCTCACCTGCTCTCTTTGTTGTCTGTTTTATTACTTGTGACCTTTGCTGCACTTCTGCTGTGACAGATCCACAGATGAGTGTGGAAGGTTTTCTGTAATCGAGGGTTCATTAGCCCTGAGCTCAGGCTCACAGGCTCAGGCTTTCTGTCACACTCAGAACAAACCACCAGGTGGCGTATTACTCAGCCAGGCTCACCTGCTCTTCACCTTGTAATTGAGTCTCAGTTGCAGTAGGAAATAAAACTGCAGCTGGAACATCTGTGTGACAGATGTGGTGGGTTTTTCCTTCTTCCACTAAAAGGACCACAATAATAGCCTCATATTTTTCCAACTTATAGAAGTTAAAATCAAGGCCATTCTGACAGCAGACAGCACAACCACACCAGCAGGGGGCAGTGTGACACTGACCTGTGATGTGAATTACTCTGTTCAGAAAAACCTCATCTGAAAATGAGATCATCTCTTTTAGCTCTAAGAGTGCAATCTCTGTCTCTGATGGAGGCATCTACACCTGCAGAGGAAGGAGAAGAAACACGAAGTTAGTCACAACTAAAAGCGATTCAGTCATTATTCAGAAAACTGATGAGTTTAAAAAAAATTTGAGAATTGAAAAAGGTCTTCTCCAAATTGTAATGGAAATCAATATTCACTAATCACCAGCACTTAAACCACTAAATCTGTCAGATTATTAATTATTAGTCTCAGTGCATCGTTTCACCTTTGTTCAGTCTTCAGATCACTTACAGACACAGAGGAGTTCATGGTGCTGTTTTGTATTTTTAGAGTGATTTAAAAAACAGTTTGTGCTCCTTTCCTGGTTACTAAACCTTTACTCTTAGTTTTTCTTTGCCAGTGTAATTTTGACTTTGGTGCCACATGAAAACTTTGTATTTCACCATTTATGAACTAATAATCAGTTTATGAGAGCAGAGCAGCCTCCAGCTTTGAATCCATCACTGGAGGTTTAACAGCATTGTTAGGAAACAACAGCTAACTGATGACTCATGGATTATATGTTTAGAAATGTGTAATATGTAAATGTAAAGATGTAGAAAAAAGCGAATAGTGAAACATAAAGATCATTAAATTACCTGGTTTAATGTATTTTTTAAAATGTATTCAAGTCAAAACTATCAGTCTGCTAATGATATATTTGTATTTGATCAGCTCCTCCGAAGGTCACTGTGTTCCTGCAGCCATCCTGGACTCAGATATACAGAGGTGAGACAGTCACTGTCACATGTGAGATTCAGGGAGGTGAAGGAGCTCAGTGGATGTATGAATGGAGACGAGGCCAGTCATTGTTGTTGAAACACCTTGGCTGAACAGATGCTGCCATCAGCTGCTTCTCTGCTGGAACATTTTGGACAATAGAAAAAAAAATAAAAAATAAAATTCAGGAGTAAAACTCAGCTGTATTACTGTCATGTCCTCTCTAGAAGACCCAACATGAAAAGACATCCATTTTCTCTGAGTCACAATCAGCCACAGAAAAAAAAAACCTTGTCTATAGAGAATAGATGTTTTGATTATTCCACAGATTTATAAAAACAACATTAAGACCAAAACACACAAAGTGAGACAGAAACAGAAAACTCGGGGTTATGGATTGTTGTCATTCACTCTGCTGATTCTAAATATCATCAAATCACCTTTTTTAATTTTTCAAATAAAAATGATTAAAAATTATAATAATCATTAAAATCAATAAAAACCAGGACAGTTTCAATGATGATTTTCTATAATTCTGCTAATGATATGTTTTATTTGATCAGTTCCTCCCAAGCCCACTGTGACCCTGCAGCCATCCTGGACTCAGATATACAGCGGTGAGACAGTCACTGTCAGATGTGACATTCAGGGAGCTGAAGGAGCTCAGTGGACGTATGAATGGAGAGCAGCCAAGTTAAACACACCTCCAACATCCAGCGAATACAGCACCATCACAGTTACTGAGTCTGATGGTGGAGGATACAGCTGCCGGGGCAGAAGAAGCTCTTCCTGGACAGAGTGGAGTGATGTCATCACACTGAATGTAAAATGTAAGTTGGAGATATTTCACTCACACTATGTGTTTTAATTTATATTCCAGAATGTTTCATTAAAAAAGATTAAAAAAATGTCTTAAGGCTTTTTGTTTATTATCAAAAGTAGCAAAAAAAAGGTTTTGATGTACTTATAGAAATAAACAGTTATCACTCAAAATTAAACATCTGAAGAATGAAAAACATTTTGTTAGTATGAAGAAAAAATTAAATACAAATGTAATTTTCCCAGTTTCTTCACCCCAGTAGCTTCACATGTGCAGCTACTGAGATCAGTTAGTTCCTTTGTTTTTAGCATTTTTGAAGTTAATTCATTGAAGTTTCAGGTTTGACTGTAATTTGGCCTCATTTTATCAGAGACTGGTTTGCTACATTAGCCTTTCTCATTAGAGGTTACGCTTAGATTGATTCCACTAACTGATGTTCATGACATGAATTTATTTATTAATTTTAAATGAATCACAAATAATGGTTTTGTTAGAACCTAATTTCTTAAAGACCTGCTTCATAAGGTTTTTATAAGTTATACATTTTGCTGTTTCCTGCCACACGTTTACATTTATGCTTATTTTACAAAGTCTCAGTATGAAGACACTGCTAAAAAAATAATTTATATCAAATGTTGTAGAAAACAAATGGAGACAAATCTACTACTGTGTAGACTAGAAGGGGCTCAGTCTTATTTATGCTTCCTCTTGGACATATAATTGAGACACATGCTGCATCTTTTCATGTTCATGCTAATGACACACATACGCAGTACTTGCACTTAGATCATGTGACCTATGATGATTTCTCTTAATGACTGTCTGTGTGAGGTTCAAACTAAATGTCAGCTAATGTCCTCCAGCTAAACTCAGACAAAACTGTAACGCTGTCATTGAATCTCCTTGGCTGAACACATGCTGCCACCAGCTGATCTCTGCTGGAAGATTTCAAGACAGCAACAACAACAACAACAAAAATTCAGAAGTAAAGAAAAATAAATTTTTGTCTCCTTGTCACAAGACAAAAGCAGTCATGTGTTTATCTTTTTAGGAAATAATTCAAAAAGAATAAAAAATGTTTTATCATTTTAAGACAAAGACACTATTTACATGTCTTATGTCCTCACACCTGGATTCAGAGGAACCACAGAGACCACGTTAATATTGCAAACCATGCTAATCCTAAAAAATATAACACTGTGCAGGCATGGATAAATATTATGATTAAATATACTGTTTTATTTTTCATTTATTTTTAAATTTTGCACAAGACTCATGACATGTGTACAAACTATTTATTACATTTTTATATTTTTAATGATTGAAATTTAAGTTCTTATCTATAAAATGGTGCAGAAGACATTTTTACTGCTTAAAGGTTTGTAATTATGCTATTAAATAGTGGCAAATATAACCTAAATAATTCTTTGGATATACATTTTTAAACAAAGCAAAGCCAATTAAAATATGTCTCTGTGCTGAGACCTGGTGGAACTAAAAAGGTTTTAATTCTTTCAGCTGACTGAAAGCTCTCACCACCTGCAACAGTCACAGGCAGCTTCCTGCAGGAACCTGGTCACAGCAGAGGTCTTGCATTTGATTTAAAAAACCCTTAATATGCCAACACCTCACTGCTGATATTTATGGCAGCTCTGAACTATAATTATTTATGGTGGATCTGTCTCCTCCTGTGCTTGTTTATCATCCCCTCAAGTTAAACAAGGATTTTATTCCCACCCTTTTCTTTGGAATCACATAAAGATTTGACTGCATTCTAACTCTTGGGGATTTTAATGTTAGCTGCCCATCAAACTCCTATAAAACACCCTTCCAACAGATGACATTAAAAAGTTTTACAGTCTATTTAAAAGTTTTGCTAGACTGCTGTGATGACATAAAATCATGGTTGCCAATAAATTTTTAAAATATGTAAACAATCAAAAAACAGATTGCATTATTTGAACCTTCTGAACCTCGTTTTGCTCTTAAGTCTAACCTTGTTTCCTCTGAAAAAGTTCAGAACTCCCTTTGTACAAACTCTGGGGGTGATCGTTGATGACAGTCTCTAGTTTGAGAAATAAATAAATTCTGCTGTAAAAGCCAGACTCTGCCTCCTGAGGGCCTTTGAAAATGACGTTCGTTATGGGTCAACGACCCAGGCATCCTAACAAACACAGGCTAAGACTAAGACTGGGCCTTTGTGATTGTTTTGCCTGAACTTTGGCACAGTCTGCCCTTCAAATTACTCTTTGATTACCAAATAAATAGTGTAAAAAAATACAATTCCCAAGGGGCCTCCCTCAACTAGACACATTTAACATAAAAGACTCACCTCCTCCTTCAGATATCAGTGGGCTGGTTCAATTTCACATTCAGAGTATTATGTAAGTTGGACACAGTTCACTCATTTTAATTTATACTACACAATGTTTCATCCAAAAACACAACAAAATACTTTGTATTTCAACAACACTGCAGGTTTTGTTTTTCATTTGTATCAAAAGTAGCATAAAACAGTGTTTTAATTTAATTATAACAACATACAGTTGTAAGAAAAAACATATTCAGTACATTTGTTGAAAAACTAAATTCAGATTTAATTATCCCAGTTTATTCAGCTCAGTTTCTTTTCATCACTGCAGCTCAGTGTCATGATGCAGATCTTTAGTTTTAGCATTTTTACTTTTTCTATTCCTCAAAGTTTCCCTTTGACTACAATTGGCCTCATTTTAGGAGAGACTGCTCTGCTATGTTAGCCCTTCTCTAACTGCTGGTATGTTTACTCATAGCAACAGTTTTTTGATTTGTTCATCTTGTAATTCCCAAATTAATATCATGAATTTATTGGAAAAAGAAAGATTTAATTTTTTTTCTGAATGAAGATTATTTGGATATATTGGAGGTTTAACAGCATTGTTTGCAAACAAACAGCTAACTTACAGCTCATAGGTTACATGTTCATAAATGTATAAATAAGTAAATGAAAATATGTAGAAATAAGTAAACAGTCAATATAAAGATCAGTAAATTACCTGGTTTAATTTATTTAATAAAAATTAAAAAGTTTTATTGTTGATTTTCATGTCAAATTATCAATCTGCTTAATGATATCTGTTTTATTTGAACAGCTCCTCCTAAGCCCACTGTGTCCTGCAACCATCCTGGACTCAGTTAAACAGCGGTGTGATATACAGCGGTGAGGACAGTCACTGTCAGATGTGAGATTCATGGAGGTGAAGGAGCTCATGGGACGTATGAATGGAGACCAGCCAAGTTAAACACACCTCCAACATCCAGGTGAATACAGAATCATCACAGTTACTGAGTCTGACAGTGGAGGATACAGCTGTCGGGGCCACAAGAAGCTCTTCCTGGACAGAGTGGAGTGACCATCATCATAATGACTATAATAGGGTAAGTTGGGCATATTTCACCACTTGTTTTAATTCTATTGCATAACGTTTGATGCAAAAAACACAACAAAATATCATGTTCTTTCAATAAAACTGCAGGATTTGTTCTTATTTTAGTATTAAAAGTACCGTAAAACAAATTTTAAAGTTTTACATAAAATCCACAGCAATCACTCACAGTGAAACTGTTATTGATACGGCTGTGTGGCAGGGAGGATGTAGGACACAAACGCAAAACAATCATCAGAGCAATGAACTTAAAAGGCTGCTTTACTGCAGCGGTTAATTTTCAGAAAAGAAAAAAAACTTGCAAAAACAAAATGAAAACAAAAAACTGGGAACTAATAACAAAAACACTGGGGAACCTGTAAACTAGTGACAGATCTCAGGGAGCACGGAAAACACGCAGCATGGTGAGGGGACGACGTGACACTGAGCAGAGAGAAACACAGGTCTGAAATACACTGAGCGAAATGAGGGAATGAGACACATGAGGGGAGAACAGTCTGTTTTGGGATGGCTGAGGTCCTTCACGATCTTCCTGGCCTTGGTCCAGCACCGCCTGCTGTAGATTGAGTGCAGGTCAGGGAGCTCGAGCGGATGGTTCGCTCAGCTGACCGCACAACCCTCTGTAGAGCTCGTCTGTCCTGCATGGTGCTGTTCCCAGAACCAGGTTAAGATGTTTCCCGCCAGGATGCTCTCTCTGGTGCAGGAGTAAAAAGTTCCTGAGCACCTTGGAGGGCAGTTGGAAGTCTCTCAAGCGTCTGAGTGGTAGAGACAGCTGACGGGCCTTTTCACCACGGTGTGATGTGACAGGACCATGACAGGTCCTGCGTGATGTGAACTCCGAGGTATTTGAAGCTGTCCACTCTCTCCACTGGGCACTCGTTGATGACGGGGGTCTGGTAGTTCCTCTCCTGCTTAGTGCTGAAGTCCACTATCAGCTCCTTTGTCTTACTGACGTTAGAAGGAGGTTGTTCCTCTGGCACCAGTTCTCCAGATTCCTATCTCCTTTAAGGTTTAAGGTTAATCTGATTTTTTTTATTACCTTTTATTGTTGATTTTCAGTCAATTGTCACTGGGGTGAAAAAAATGTTTGTTACACTAACAAGAGCAATAAAACCAGGAAAGCTTTAATGATCATTTTATATTTCTATAAGTCTGATGATGGGATATTTTCTCTTTGAACAGCTCTGCCTAAGCCCACTGTGACCCTGCAGTCATCCTACACTCAGATATACAGCGGTGATACAGTCACTGTCAGATGTGAGATTCATGGAGGTGAAAGAGCTCAGTGGACATATGAATGGAGAGGAGGCCCAGAAAAACATACATGAAACAGCCAGTTATATTACAATCAACAGAGTTACTGAGTCTGACAGTGGAGGATACAGCTGTCGGGGCACAAGAGGCTCTTCCCTGGACAGAGTGGAGTGACAGCACCTCATTGAGAGTAATAAAGTAATTTGGACATATTTCAGACATCTTAATTTGTACTGAACAATGTTTCATCAACTCAACCAAACACTTTGTCTTTCAACAGCACTGTAGGTTTATTTTGTTGTTTCGGATAAAAAGCAGTTTAAAATATCTTTTAGTGTCATTATAAAGATATTTAATAATCACTCAGTGAAACATCTGAAAAAGATTTTGTTTAGTTTGATGAAAGAATTCAGTCCAAATGTAATAATCCCAGTCGCTCCCATCTTGACCTCATGGCTGCACATGTGGAGTTTATCACTGCAGATCAGGTTACTTCCTTTGTTTTTAGCATTTTTACATTCATTCCTCGACGTTTCAGGTTTGAACTACAATATAACCTCATTTTATTAGAGACTGTTCTGCTACATTACAGGTTCCACTTAGATTCTTTCATGTAATTACTGTTAATGGCATTCAGTTATTTTAATTAATGAAAAATAAGGTGTTCATGAGTGTCATAATATGTTTAATGATACGACAGCTAGAAGAACCTCCAGTGTAGAACAGATGCATAGTGGTTCAGTGGTTTAAGGTTCAGGTCATGGAAAATCTGTCAGAACCACTTGAAACCTGTTTGTTATACAATAACTACAAGTGTGACACTCTCCAATGTCCCAAATCAGCAACTGCACCAGTTTCACATGATGACCTCATCACAACTTTTAGAAACATTTCTCACATAATTTCTTCCAGTCTTCTTAATCTGCTGTCAACTCATGAAAAAAATAATCTGTAATTTTTTGGAATCTAAACAAAAACTAAAGTAAAGACTTTACCTTTACATTTTACTGAAAATATTGTGTTACAGTTTGAAACTTTATGTTGTGACTTTTAACTTTTAACTTTTAACTTGTTTCTCTGTGAATCAGCTGTTTTGTCATGACTCTACTCTTATGTTATAAACAGCAGAGTTTTTATGTTTCTCTCTTCTAACTGGATCATTCTTATGTGAACATTTCCCATTATGCCCACTGTGACCCTGCAGCCATCCTGGACTCAGATATACAGCGGTGAGACAGTCACTGTCAGATGTGAGATTCAGAGACGTGAAAGAGCTCAGTGGATGTATGAATGGAGTCCTGCCAAGTTAAAACACACCTCCAACATCCAATGAATACAGAATCATCACAGTTACTGAGTCTGACAGTGGGTTGTACAGCTGCCGGGCAGAAGGGACTATTTGTTAACATATTGGAGTAAGTTCCTGGACTGACTGTATCATGTAAGTTGAAGATGTTCCTTACAGATAATTTGTTTTGTTAAATAAGTGAAAACTTGCTTTCTTGCAGATTTGTAGCTGATTCTTTTGTGCTGCTCACTAAAATATTTTGGTTTCAGTTTGACAACAAAAAACATGAAAAGCAACTTTATACTCGCAGTGAAGACAAAAACATATCAGAGTATCGTCTCTGCTGTGCAGCTCTACAGAACAGGAAAACAGTGTTTGTCCCAGTTCTGGTGATTTTTGTGTGACAGGTTTACGTGCTTACACAGGGGCCTCCAGAGCCTTTTCAACAGTGCTGCGGACCTCGGGAGGGAAAGCAGTGCTGTGGAAATGACCAGCTTCACTAGTGGGGAGAGTTACAAAGCTTTCTTCGTTATGAATTAGCGATTACAGTTTTTATTAAACAATTAAAGATAAACCCACAAAACTCTAGTAGAGGACATGAAATCAGGATAGAAACTACAAGTAGCAGGTGCATTTAGTACAGGTAGAGCTCAAGTGGCCAGCGCAACAAATTCTGGATCCTTTGCTTTTAGTTAGCATTTAGCATTAGTAGCGCGTGAAGGGCCTTTATGCTGCGCTCTGTGACTCACAGCAATAGTCCCGGGTCAGCCCTGACTTTGTGTTAAACTAATCCTAAAATAATAATGGTATTTCTAACCACTGACATACCACAACTTTATTATTTCAACAGCATCGAAAGCTTCTGGACCTAGCTTGTATGGGATATATTATATAGAGATCCTCCAGCTTCAAACTTTATTAGTGGTGTGCGGATTGATATTGAAATATCAATTCTTCCGATACCTGTTAATTTATGTTCTAAAATCGATTCTCATGTTAAAATATCAATATTTAGTACTTTGGAGTAAATTTGTAGTTTCTCATCAGAGATGGGCAGAGAGTTACTGCCCTCTTGTACTTGGTAACAGCGTTACTTTAATCTGATTACTTTTTTTTCAAGTAACGAGTAAGTAAGGGGGTACTATTGCAAAAACCGGTAATTAGACATTTACCGTTACTTGCCCGTAGAACGCTACGTTACTGCGTTACTAAAACCGTGATTTTTTTTGCGAGAATGTCTCACGACAGTGACGTAAGCGAGTGGCTGTTAGTGACAACAGCTGTGTGCAGATCAACAGTGGATATCAGTATATCGATTGAGGAGAGAGTATGAGCGTTGCAGCGTTTTAAACGCGGGGAAGGTACTGACCTCCTTACTTTGAGTTTGATTCCAATAAAAGTGACAAAAACATTTAGGTCCATCGTGCGTGGAAGCAAACTTCTTTTTCCACAGCGAAAAAAAACCCCCTAAACTTCCAAGCAAGCACCGAGTGCGCAACAACGTAATGGGAAACTCACAGAGAAAACTTGCGGATTCTTCAAACTGACCGCGGCACACCTGCACCAGCGTAAACCTCCGCCTACTCTACTCCTGCTTTACAGGTGAAAATAGAGCAAAAGGACCGCTGAGTCTTTGACTTTATTTATTGTCTGCTGTGTTTTACTTGCATCTATTTGAAAGACTGAGTGTAAACACAAAAATATTTTATTTTATGTGCTGGAATGTGCAAAAAATAGGTTTAAATGTTAAACTAATTTATTCAAGTCAGAGAATGTTGCATATAATTAAATTTTTTGCTTGATGCATAAGTTAAAAGATTAAAACTAATAAAACAAGTAAAAAAAGAGATAATTTCCATTTGATTTACATTTTTGTATGATGAATTATGTAGAAAAGGTAGAATTGGGCTGAAAGCTCTATCGCTTTATCACCTCTTCAGGTTGTAAATCGTGTTTTTAAAAAGTAACTAAGTAATTAATTTACTTTTGAAAATGAGTAATCAGTAAAGTAACGGGATTACTTTTTGGGGAAGTAATCAGTAATTAGTTACTGATTACTTTTTTCAAGTAACTTGACCAACATGTTTATCATTAACAGGAACACAGTGGGAAAGAAACTATCATTCGGATCGTCTAAATTGGAGGAACTACTTCCTCTTACGCCTTTCATAGTCATATGCAAAATAACGGCTGTATAAATGTGTTGCAGCCTCTGGTGTGCGCACTCACAACAATGGCTGTTCGTAAACGGAGTGATGTGTGGACATATTTTACCTCGACAAAAAGCCAAGATGCGGTATTTGATACATGTGGCAAGACAGTGAGGTTTTTGTGGCACACCACTAACCTCGTCAAACGCCTCAGAGTAAATCATATCACAGAATATGATGAGCTTATGTTGAGGTGAACTGAAGAGGAGGAGAGGGACAGGTGCTGCTAGGGCGAGACAGACGTCTCTCGCAGAGTCCTTTAGTGCTGCAGGCAGGCAAATATTCAAATAGCGCAACGTTTTTTTCAACAAGTTTTTTTTTATTTCTATATGATTAATTCTGCATTATTAAGTAATAAGAACAAGTAGTCTGATGTCCTGTAATTATTATGAAGCTATATTATTACAATTACATAATACAATTAAATATTGCATTATGAAATACAATGAAACATTAAGTTTTTGTACAAAGTATCAGTATCGGATCAGTATCGTCGATACCACCCGTAACTTTACTTGGTATCGGATCGGAAAGGAAATCAGTGGTATCGCACATCACTAACCTGTATTACCCTTCCAGGACCTGAAGCTCAGTAAAGCACCCCAAGCAGCCAAATCTGTTTTTTGATTGGATTGTTACATTTGTGATTGATATGACATTAACCAATCAGCTGAAAGGAAGAAAAATCAGGTCAAAATTACTGTGTGTAGTATAAAATCACAAATTTTTTGCTTTGTTTCAGTAAGCAGACCTTAACAAAAAAAATTGTAACTCGTGTAAATATTTTTATACAAACGCAAATCTTTTTTACACACACACACTTCTCATCAGTAGATGCACAAACATACAATTTTCCCATTTTGGTTTACAAGGTTACAAAACAAAACTCAGTTCACAAATACACATTTGATTTACAAGTACAAAATATTTATGACCACAATTTGAGCCCGTACATGTTGCCCATGAATTTAAGTGCCAAACCATCCTACTTTTGTGAATGTGACCTACAAGCATACTTTAACAGCTAAAATTAAGTGTCAAATCATCCCACCTTTTTTAATAAGAGCTGGAAACATACTCTGACGGGTAAAATGAAGTGCCAAACCATCCTGGCTTTATAATTGTGAGCTACAAGCATACTCTGATGGGCAAAGTTAAGTGGCAAACCGTCATACCAACTTAAATTTGTGCTGGAATTACTCTGTGACAGCAGAAATGTGCATAAACTACTTACGGTAGGACGGTTTGTCAAAGTAGGATGGTTTGTCAGAACACGCTGGTCTATTAATTCAGGTTAGGACTGGGCGATATGGACAAAAATCCATATCATGGTATAATTTGAAGCATGTGCGGTAACGCTATATATTGCGATATATTATTTTCTTCTGTATACTGTATTTTCCACTACTAATGCGTACTTAAAATCCTTTAATTTTCTCAAAAATCAACAGTGCGCCTTATATATGAATTCTGGCTGTGCTTACTGATCTCGAACCAATTTTATGTGGTCCACAGCGCTCAAAAATCTGTCAGAAATGGTAAGCTACGAAGCCGCATTGCTTGGTGGATTGTCAGAGCATTACTGCCATAGTCAGGAGCCTCTATGTGTGCTTGTGGAAAACATGTAAAGCTTCTTTACAGAATCTTTGAAACAAGCTAGCTTAAAACATCTTTAGAATATAAACAGAGCACTCTGCTCTGTACGTACTGCGGCAGTCACTCAGACAACTGGACGGTCCAAAAGTTGGCCCAATCTATTATTACCTGAGGTTTTAGTAGAGTTGTGACTGAACCACATAAAAATATATCATTAATTTAATCTCCCCAATCAATGATAATGTTGTGTTCAAAAAATGTTTCAACACAGTTTGTTTTGCAGATTCTGTTTAGCATCTTTAACATCAGGAGAACACAACTTCCAGATTTTATGAGTAAAATTAGTTTTTTTCTCTTTGTCAGTTCAACAGTTTCTGTTTTGCCTGTCACTGTTCCCTGTCTGTTTTCTTACCTGGTTCTTCCTGACCTTGTACTTTCTCCTCACGTTCCCCTCTTTCCTCTCTCCCTCTTTGGACTGACAATCATACACAAATAGATTCAATTAGATGAAAAAATTACATTAATATGAAAAAATACTATTAAGATCACTACAAGAAGTCCTCTCTCAGTGTACTTTCAACCAAAAGGCAAATAACCAAACCACATGAACATCTAATAAAAGATAAAATATTGAAACACTAGACCAACATTATTCTTGATTGATGAATCATTTGATTTTACACTTTTACCTGAATGTGGCTCCTTTTTTTGTTGAAAATGTCCTAATATCCATTATGAACCTGGCTGTCTCTCTGTACACAAACACCACGCACATACACACAGTAACATATAAGGTTAATGGGCACCCAGTCAGTTAGCTAGTTAGTATCCATTTCAAACAGGACAGTGGTAACAACAGCAGGCTACAGACAATTTTAAGTTTTAGATTTTAAATAGGCTGTATACATTTCAATGGGAGCAACAGGACGGTCAAATGTTGCTGATTTTACTACAGAGCAGGACGCATTGTAGGGTAGCAAACGTCAGGAAACACGTTTGCTACCCTGCAGGTTACCTGGGTGTAATGTTTTTCAGTTAAAAAGAAACATGGTCTGACTCCTGCCTAACTATATAAAGAGTAACTGATGGTTAAATGCAGCTAATATGTCCTGTTTTAAGCCAGGCACTTCCACCTCCGCTCCGCTGCGTCTCAGCCACATTCGGTTTGGCAGAAAGGGCGCTAGAGTCAGAGCAGGGGAGAGGCGAGCGCCCTTTCTGCCAAACCAAATGTGGCTGAGACGGGGGGGTATCTATACTTTTGTTGTTAAAATATTACGTCTCAACCAAGTACTGTATGGTTTATTTTTAGTAGTGTGTCAAACAAACAGCAAATATTGTAAAAAAAAAAAGGATATTGCTTCAGCACCCCAAAAATTGGCTAAAAAGGCCCTGCTACCGACTAATTTTCTCTGTATCTCATTTGTATGAATTACAAAAAGAGTAAAATCAAATTCCTCTAAGTGTTATATTTTTTCTTTAGATATCATCTATACAGTTCTTACTGGCCAATAGGGATGGGTATCATTTAGGTTTTATCCGGTGCCAAACTGTTACTTTTGAAACGTGCCGGTGCTTTATACGGTGCTCAAACTGTTCCTTAAAGAATGGAGAACACAACTTTGTCCAAAAGCCTCTTATATTTTTATTTTTTTGTCAGAACCCATATCGGTACCCATCCCTACTGGCCAATACCAATATACCAACAATAAAAATACATTTCAGTGCAAATCGAATAAACCATGAAAAGTGTTTCTAATGGAGAGTTAGTTAAAACCTCACATGTAAGCTATGGCGTTATTTTTGTGCCACTATTTTAAGCGCACGCATAGAAGTCAGTTCAGCTGATAACGTGACTGAAAAAATCGCACAGTGTCTGTCCAGCTTTAGGTGTACTGTCGTCCGAGACTTGCACCGCAGTGTCAGCGTTTGTTTCCCTGTTGGCCATGCTTCTTGTTGTGGTCATCTGTTGTCTTCCGGTATTTTCTCCGTAAGCGACTTTTCCTCGACCAATGAGATGAGCGGTAATCTGAATTGTCATACTCGAATTGTCATAAGTGTGCTGTCAGCTCATTGGTCACAAAGCAGGAGAGGGGCTGGGAATTATGTTTTCAAACAAAGCGTCAATTCCATTAACATTTATAGACTACTTTTGATTCTCACTGTATTACGGGACAAAGTGCGTCCCTTATTAGCTCAATACGGGACGTGTACTTTTGTTTCTAAATACGGGACGATTCCGTTTTTTAAGGGACGGTTGGCAACCCTATGAGTGTACGGCTGAATGTACTGTTACAGCAACTGTGTGATTATTGTAAGAATAAATGATGCTGCAAAGCATGAAATTGCCATCGGGTCTGCCGTGGTGGCGATCTTTTTTTTTTTTAATCTTAAGTGCACGCAAACCAGTAAACAAATTAAAACAAATACTGTTGATAAACTAATACAAAAATTACAATTAAAATTCTCAACAACAAAAACAAAAAAATATAATTAATATGTAAACAACTTAACAACCCCCAAAGTGTCTAAGTCACATGACGTGTCAGTGCAACATCGAAACATAAGAGTGGGGGAAGAGGGAGCAAAGTGCTCTCCGCTGTCACAGGAGCGGTGAGTCCAGTGACCTTGTTTCATTTTTACCGAAAGCACAGCATAGCAAACAAGCAGAACTCAAAGTAAAGAATCGATCTCACCAGGCTAGTATCGATCCGATACCGATGCCGACTTGGGATCGATACTATCGATATTTGGATCGATCCGCCCACCACTAACAGAAGAGCTGAACGCGCTGGGCAGAAATGAGAAGCGCAAGCAACACATTGCGAGCAAACGCAAATGCAAAAACAGAGCAAAAGGGCTATTGTTGTGTGTGTGTGTGGATAACAACAAACACTGAAATACATTTTTGCACGCAGCAATTCATTTTGCTCACTCAAATTTAGCTTTTCTTTCCTCAAAATCAAATTCTTCTCAAAATGCAACACTTGCACCTGCAAAGGTAGCACATGTGGGTACACTAGCACACTTTTCACAGGGCTAACACATCGAAGACATCGTTAACAGCTTCTACAATCACATAGAAGCTGTTTTATAAAGTTTTATAAATTTTATAAATTAGAAACTGGACTGTGAATCAAATTTAATTTGCACAATTCGAGACTCACCGGAGTTAATGTATTGCTCACACATACATGAACTCTGTAGCTCAACACGTTACAGGATTGCAAGTTCCACATGGTAAATGGACTGGTTCTTTCTACTCTCCTGGAGTACTCAAAGCGCTCTATACAACACACCCATTCACACAAGCACTACTATCTATACTTTAAGTGCTTTCTAACTATCAATCATACGCATTCATACGCCATAAGTATCTTGTCCAAGGATATTTGGCATGCAAACTAGGGGAGCCAGGGATCGAACCACCAACCCTCCTGAGCTACAGCCACCCCACCACAGCAGTTTTGTGCATCTGCAAAACAAAATCAGTGCTCAAAACTATGTTTCATGGAGTTCTCTTACCCTTTAAACACAGTGCAATATACAGAGAAATTTACCTTGCAGCATGCAGAGAGCTGCAGTGAAAGAAAGTTAACATGAGCAGTGCAGCGGTGCATTCATGGTACATGGGAAAACTCAAGACTTCACTAAAGATAAAACAAAATTAAATAAAATAACAACCAATAACCAATAATACATACCAGGACCAGGGTGAACTTTGAACTTGTAGGTCGGAAACAGAAGACACAGAAATATACAACAGTTTCCAGTTTACATTAATTTATGCATCTGAAAACCAGAATAAAATATTTAAATAAAATTAAACAACAATATGTAAAAATATCTCTCTCTGTCTAGTTCAGGTTAGTTTGAACTCTTACCTGTGTGAACTACAAGTTAACCTGTGTTAGCTCCTACAGGGTTAACCAGCTTTCTTTCAGCTGCTCTTCAAACTTTGATCAAATCAAATCAAATCAAATCACTTTTATTGTCACATCACATGTGCAGGTACATTGGTACAGCACATGTGAGTGAAATTCTTGTGTGCGAGCTTCACAAGCAACAGAGTTGTGCAAAATACAATAATGTAAACAAGCAAAATACAAGAACGGCTACATCTGAAACTAATAAATATATGTACAATATATAATAGTATATGCATTTCTGGATGTGTATACTAAATATTTTTCTACGTTGTGTGTGTGTGTGTGTGTGTGTGTGTGTGTGTACACATATTTTACAAAAAATAGAGTAAACAAAAATAAAATATATAAAAATACAGAGTTGAGACATGTGCAAAACAGTGGCATTACTGTACAGTGTGGAGTGCATAATGTTAAAGTTCCAGTAGTGAAGCTGAAGTGTCTATGACGTGTTCAGCAGTCTGATGGCCTGGTGGAAGAAGCTGTCTCTCAGTCTGCTGGTTCGGGACCGGATGCTGCAGAACCTCCTTCCTGATGGAAGTAGTCTGAACAGTTTATGGCTGGGGTGACTGGAGTCCTTGATGATCCTCCCCGCTTTCCTCAGGCAGCGCTTCCTGTAGATGTCTTGGAGGGAGGGAAGCTCACCTCCAATTATCCGTTCAGAGCACCGCACTACTCGCTGGAGAGCTTTGCAGTTGTAGGCGGTGCTGTTGCCATACCAGGTGGTGATGCATCCAGTGAGGATGCTCTCAATGGCACAGTGATAGAAGGTCCTGAGGATGCGGGGGCTCATGCCGAATCTTTTCAGTCTCCTGAGAAAGAAGAGGCGCTGCTGCGCCTTCTTCACTGTTTGTTTGTGTGTACTGACCACGTAAGATCCTCAGCCAGGTGTACTCCAAGGAACCGGAAGCTGCTCACTCTCTCCACAGCAGCGCCGCTGATGTGATGGGGGTGTGTACTTCTCTGCACCTCTGGAAGTCCACTATCAGCTCCTTTGTCTTTGCGACGTTGAGGTGAGATGGTTGTCTTGACACCAGTGGGTCAGGGCGCTGACCTCCTCCCTGTAGGCCGTCTCATCACCGTTGGTGATAAGACCCACCACCGTAGTGTCGTCCGCAAACTTCACAATGATGTTGGAGTTGTTAGTGGCTGTGCAGTCGTAGGTGTAGAGTGAGTATAGGAGAGGGCTCAGTACACACCCCTGTGGAGCACCAGTGTTCAGTGTGATGGGGGATGAGGTGATGCTGCCCAGTCTGACCACTTGGCGTCTGTCAGACAGGAAGCTAAGGATCCAGCTGCAGAGGGAGCTGCTCAGTCCTAGATCCTGCAGTTTCCTGTCCAGCTTCGAGGGAACGATGGTATTGAATGCTGAGCTGTAATCTACAAACAGCATTCTCACATACGTGTCTCTCTTCTCCAGGTGTGACAGGGCAGTGTGTAGTGTCAGGGCTATGGCATCATCAGTGGACCTGTTGTGGCGGTATGCGAACTGTAGAGGGTCCAGTGAGTCGGGTAGTGCAGAGCGGATGAAGTCCCTGACCAGCTTCTCGAAGCATTTGCTCACGATGGGGGTCAGGGCTACAGGTCGCCAGTCGTTCAATGAGGAGATGGTGGAGGATTTGGGTACAGGGACGATGGTGGCCATTTTGAAGCAGGCTGGGACTACAGACAGAGAGAGGGAAAGGTTGAAGATGTGTGTGAACACTCCAGCCAGCTGAGCCGCGCATGACTTGAGGACGCGGCCGGGAATCCCGTCCGGACCAGTAGCTTTGCGTGCGTTCACCTTCCTGAAGCACTTCCGCACATCCTCCTCAGACACAGTGTGCGCACTGACGTCATCCGCGGTGCGCACACTGTCCGGTCTCATGGTGTTCGCTGTGTCGAATCTAGCGTAGAATACGTGGTGTATGCTGTACAGTGCAGCGAGGAATGCTCAGACCTCTACATTGGAGAGACCAAACAGCCACTTCACAAGCGCATGGCACAACACAGAAGAGCCACCTCCACAGGATAAGACTCAGCAGTCCATCTGCATCTTAAGGATAAAGGACACTCTTTCGAGGATGCCAATGTTCACATTTTGGACAGAGAGGACAGATGGTTTGAAAGAGGAGTGAAAGAAGCCATCTATGTCCACTGTGAGCGACCATCTTTGAACAGAGGCGGGGGTTTACGACACCAACTCTCTGCCATCTATAATCCAGTTTTGAGACCCCTTCCCAGACGCCTTAACGCCCACTCACATCCTGGGCCATCTGACCTCAGGAATTCGCATGATAAGGTGGGGCCAGGTTTCACAATGAACACACCCGAAACTCTGGCTGATTGGGTCCCACACCCAATTTCACACCTTGGCTCAGGCGATTAGAGGATCATCAGGGGGTCCTTTTGTCCCTCTGTGGGGGGTCACTCCCACTAGGTTTATATCTGGGACTCTCCACCATTTGACCTTAGAACTGAAGAAGCTTCTCGGATGAGAGGTGAAACGTCTTCAAGCAACTTAAAGAAGTCCAGACGCTTTTCTTTGCAAGCTCCTTTGACTACGATGACCTGGATGACTGAGAACCTTCACAGACATAAATACGTTTAGATCCTCACACAGAGAGGCCATATTAATATTAATCAATATTAGTCGACTCAGTTCACTCACTAGACCTGCAGAGTGGCTGGTTAGTTATAATCAGTAACACAGTGAGTTACCAGCACAACACCAACACAATGAATGGAATTACAACACTGAAAGCACAAAATCAGCTGTCCACAGATTTACAGAGAAAACCTTCCACAGTCTGGTGTGGAATCAGTTCTTGGATTAAATCCTCTGTGTATCGCAGTAACAGAGTTTATGGTGGAGTCGTGTCACAGTTCAGAAGTGTGAGTCAGTTTCCTGATCTCTGGAATATGAGTTGATCCAGCAGGAACAGATGATTTCAGTGGAAGTTCAGATCTCCTAGGCGTGGATCAACCATCGAGGTTCAACAGTCTCAGATTTCAGTTCTGAGATCTGCTCTCGGCTGATAAATCTGATCTGTTTTGCAACACAAACACTGAAGTCTTATTCCAGCATTCCTAACAGCTCAGCTGGAAATCACATCCAAACTGCTCCCTGTAATGTCAGCGGTAGAGTTGACTGTGCGTATTAGTGTGGTCTAAAGACATCTGTGCGACAGGAAATGTCAGCTTCCACAGCAAAAGAATATAAAACAACCTTACTAGGTCTCATCTTAGCTATCAGAGGCTTCAACATCAGATTTAGTAAAGAACAAGGACATAACGTGCTAACTGACACCAAAGAAAACCAACTGTTACTCACCAAATCCCAATACACCAAAACAAAAGTAAAAAACAACACCAATGAAACGATAACTGCTCACACTCATTTAGGAGCAATTCTCACATGTTCAAAATACAATCAGATCATATTGACCTGGGTTACTTCCTCATTATTGATCAATAAACTCAGTCATGCTTCAAATTAATTATTTGAAATGTGCATATATGTTAAAAAATTAATACACAAAAGTAAATAAAACAAATTCACTGTTTTGATCAAAACAGAAATACAGAATATTTTGTGTGGCACAGTTTGTTTTATCTCAACTATGGTTTTGTGATATTTGATCATTTACATGTTTCCATCTTTAAATTGTTCTGATTCAGTCATTTTTACTTTTATGTTCTTCTTCTAAACTGAACTGCAGCGAAACCAAAGCCTGAACTGAGAGCTGATAGGACAGCTGTTCCAGTAGGGGGCAGTGTGACCCTGACCTGCTCTGTGAGCCCATCATCATCATATGGATGGAATACTACTGGTACAGAGATGGGAAATCTTATCAACCTGTGAAAATGGACAAATCAGTGTCTCAGAGGGAGGACTCTACTGGTGCAGAGGAGGAAGAGGAGAACCAGTTTACTACACAGAGTGAGTCAGTCAGTCAGGATTGACACAACTGGTGAGTTTAAATGTAACTTCCTAGCACTACATCTGATGGTAACTGAACCTTTTGTCTTTCATGTGTTTTTATTGTACTTTCTTGAACATTAACAGTCTCAATCAGGCCTGTTGTGACTCTGTATCCAAACTGGTCTGAGATATACAGAGGAGAGACGATCACTGTCAGATGTGAGATCCATGGAGGAGACACTGAGTGGGATTATGAGTGGGAAGCAAACAGCACCATAAAACCTAAATCAAAATGAATACAGGATTAGCTCTGCTTCATCATTCAACAGTGGAAACTATCGCTGTAAGGGCAGAATGAAAAGTTCACAGCATGAAACAACAGAGTGGAGTGATTCAGTCACACTGACAGTTTCTGACAGTAAGTCATGTTTGCTTTAAGCTGTTTGAACACTTTGTAAAATGTGTTTCTGTTCATATAGACTGAGATTATTATTCTTTGTATAAACTGAGCTCACTGTTCAGAGACTGTACTACATGTTCACTGAGAGAAAATCTTTGTTGAACAGATGAACCCCGTCCTGTCCTCACTGTGTCTCCATCATGGCTGAGTCCTGGAGCCTCAGTAACTCTGAACTGTGAGGTTGAACATCCGTCTGCAGGATGGAGCTTCTACTGGTATAAAGCTGTTCCTGATCTGAAAACATTCAACTAAATCCTACAGTTATGAGCTGCTACCTGATGGCAGTGGGACTGCACAGGACTCCTACATCATTCATGGACAGACACACACAGCAGGATATGTGTGCAGAGCTGGAAGAGGAGACCCAGAGTATCACACTGATCACAGTCAACCAAAGTTTGTCTGGTCTGCAGGTCAGTTTGTTTCTCTGTCCTTTGAATGAGCTCATGTTAGCTCATCATTTTATTCACCAGGATTTAGACCATTAAAATCTCATCTCCATGACAACCATTTATCTCCGTTTATATTAAAACTTCCAAAAGAAGAACTGAACTGAATATTTTCCTTTCTCTCTGTGATCAAACCAAACTGAATTTATTTTCCTTTTCTTATTTTTCAGTTTTTATTTAATGTGATAACATGAAAAAAAAAGACATCTATGAGTTTTAAATTTTGATATTTAAACTCATGTTACTGTTTGTACTGATTATTTTTACTTAGTGCACAGACAGGATTTACACAGTTAAGACTCTTTGTTTAGTGCTCAGGTAGGTGTTCAGATAAAAGTCAAATATAGTTAATAAAGAAACAAAGATGTCAGCAGGCAGGTTAACAGCTCTGACAAATACAAGACAAACACTGACTACAGATGGACACTAGAAGAAGACGTCACAAATAACAGCTGCTGTATTGTTCATTTAAAATATACTTCAAAGGTTTTTATTTTGGTCCTGCTGCTGCAAAATATCTCACTGTAGAGGAATCTGTGAAACGACAATATCACAGAATTATGGCAGAAACATTACAGCAAATGACTGAAGTGTGTTCAGAGTGATCTGTATCAGGTGGATGATGCTGAGAGTGATGACTCAAAGCTCATGATGTCACATGACCTGTACCAAGCTCTACATGAGCTGCCAGCAGATAAAGCATGTGGGTTAGATCATCTTTAAACATGTCAGTATTCGGCTCCTTTGTTTTCCACTGATTTGACTGTCTGTGTGATTCAGGGCTTGTTGTCAGACTCAGTGTTGTCTCACCAAACAAACACTTTATCATATTGAACTATTAAATTTGATCTTCAA
>NW_024387093.1:0-41163 GCF_900408965.1 Simochromis diagramma | reverse complement strand
GGGTGTCTGAAATATCTCAATGTGCAATCCTATACCTGCTGCTACAAAATACTCGACTACAACGATGAAATGCCTGCCATTGCAGCTGGTACAACAAGAACCTGAATTCTCTACTTTTTTGGTGGTGCATTAATAGTCATACGTTGGTGATATTATATTATTTAGTTTAGAGTCAGTTACGGTTCTTATCTTATTGTCTTTGAGCCAACTGTGACCGCACTTAGTTTCCTCTGAGATTAATAAAGTATTCTTATCTTATCTTACAGAATTCCTGCTTCATCCAGGTTGGTAAAATACTTTTATTATTATATTTAAACAAACATCAGTTGCTTTTGAAGTATTGTTGTCACGTTTGCCGTGGCAGATGAGTGGAGCGCTGAGAATTAGGACCCAATAGCAGGCAGCTGGATGCAAAGAAGTTTTATCATAAAGAGTGAAACAAAACAGAAACAGCAAAGGCAAAATGATGATGCAGGGAGACCGGGGGACGACACAGAATGATGCAGGGAAGAACACAAGACGAACCAGCAACAAGCACACGAGGACACACACTATAAATACACAAAGAGGAAAACGTGGAATAGCAAACAGGAGGAGACACAGCTGAACACAAATTGAACTGAGTGAGACAGGGGAAAACAAAACTGAACACACATAACAGAAGACTGGATTTTCACAATAAAACAGGAAATGCACAGAGACACGGTGCAGACTCAAACAGAGGAACACAGAAACCAAACTCTAGGAACTAAAAAGTCTAAACCCCAGTACACAAACAGAACAAACACAAGATCATAAAGGAAAAACAACCAAACCGTTGGGTCAAAAGACCGAGGACCATGACAATTGGGGTTATTTCCTGTTTTAGGTCGATCCAGTCTGAGAGTCACAGTCCGGGCTCCTCCACAAATCAGTGGAGTCAAACCGAATGAAACTCATGTGTACGGCTCTCTTCAACATGGTCAGATATTTAAAACATCTTTATTATCATATTAAATTGACTTTTAGTGGGGAAGAGGCTAATTGATCAATCTAAATTGCCCATAGGTGTGAAGTGAGTGCGAAGGGTTGTCTGTGCCCTGTGTGTGAGCCCGAGACAAGACTGGCGACCTGTCCAGGGGATAGCTCAGTAGGTAGAGTGGGGGCCCCATGATCGGAAGGTCGGGGGTTCAACTCCACGAACGGCTACCCTGAGGTACCCCCGAGCAGGTACCGTCCCGACACACTCTCCCCGGGCGCTGCATTGGTGGCTGCCCATGCTTCAGCGGGTGAATGGGTTAAATGCAGAGGAACTATTTCCTATGGGGACTAACACATACAACACACATTAAGGGTGTAGCCTGCCTCTCGACCTATGAACAGCTGGAGGATAGACTCCAGAGCCCACGAAAAGGATAAGCAGAGGAAGAATGGAATGGATGGCATACTGACTTTTATATAAACCATCAGTAACACGAACATTTATCAGGTTCAGTGTTGTGTCAGCAGTTTTTAAAGAACATGAAAAAGATCTACAGCCCTGGTTTTGACTCACACAGTGTTTCTGTGTTGCTCTGATCTTTATGTAACTGTAATAAAATGATAATGTGAGCTGGCTTGTTTTTTTCTTTAGGTAGGCCTGACCGTCTAGGAACAGTCACAAACAAGTGAAACAACAGAAATGGTTACATGATATGTGCTGAAAATCACAGAGCAGTTTAGAGATGAAACTTGTTTTGTGATTAATGAAAACTAATTCATGTGATATGTTTTACAAACCTGTAATAAAAATGAACATTTCAGGTTCAGATGAATACGATGCGTCACGTCCTCTTATTGAGTTTAAAGATCTTATAAACTAAGAGGTGATACACCAAAGTTAATTTTCTAAAAAGAAAACCTGGTTTGCAAAGGTTTTTTTAATTCAGTATGAAATGTAATTTTAGGGTGGACTTATTAAATAGAGTTAGGTCCAGCGGCATTTTTCTCATGTTGACAACACACAGACATTTATTCAAATGTTTATTTGTTCTTTTCACACTTTTTAAATCCTGCCTGTACTTAGTGAGATGGGACAAACCGTTAAAACACCAAAACAATGAAAATTTAACAACTTTAGAGTTTATGCTACGTTCAGGGTGTCTTTGTATATGTTCTTGTTTACATCTTCACCGGTTGTAGCTAATATAACGTTTGCTTTAGCAAAGTCAATGCTATGAATATATACTTCAGCACGACTAATCTACGAATGCATACATTCGACCCGAGCAATAAGTGCCACTTGTCACTAAGAGCCAATTTATTCAGTCTCGGACCAATCATGCTAACGTGGATAATAAAGCTGTATTTTACTATCTGGCTCACTACGTCTCAACATAAACTCGTCCATTGGACATTTCCTGCATCCAATCTGAAACAAAGCAGAGCTTACAGTACCTTGAACAAAGTATATCAAGCCTGTTGCTATACTCTGACACATTTTGACCACCCTTTTTTTTTCAAACTGAGATTTTCGTGATAGGACCAACACCAAAACGCAGCACATAATTATGACGTGGTATGGAAATTGGATTAGCATGGTTTTCAAAATTTAACAAGTAAAAATCTGAAAAGTGTGGGGTGCATTGTTTTTCGCCACTGTACTCAGATATCCCGCATTAAAATCCAGTGCAGTCATCTTACCTGTCAGAAGCACCATTTAGCTGCATCTGTGGAGGGCCTCAGCTGGTTGTTAGAGAAAATTAGTTGAACAAACAGCTCATGAAGACAAGGAACTCACCAGACAGGTCAGGGATAAAGTTGGAGATAAGTTAAAGGCGTTTAGGGTTAGGTAATAAAAATAAATATCCCCAACTTTGAAACATCTCAAGGAGTATGTTCAATCCACATCCAAAAATGGAAAAGCTGCTAACAAACTGCAAAACCAGGGTGATACCTCCTAAACCTGCAGGACACCATGCCCAGCCACCACCTGGTTTGAATCAACGAATATCCTTGTGTAGAAGGGCCTCCAACGTCGCAGACCTAAAATCCCCTGAGCATCTGTGGCAACGACTTGAAAATTGCTGTTCACAGTCTGGCTGAGCTTGATGCCATTTGCAACGAAATAATTGTCAAAACATGTGTCAGTCTGTAGATGTGCAAAGCTGGAAAGACAAACCCCGATAAGACTGCCAGCCTGTAAATGCAGCGCAGCCAGGAGTCTCTACAAAAGTATGTGACTGGAAGTGGGGTTTGAAAACAATGCATGCCACACTTTTCAGGAGTTTTACTTTGCCTTAAATTTTGAAACACATGTTCATAAAAGCCACCACAGAGTCTCTGCACTATGTGTGGGTGGGAGAACACAGAAAACCAATAAAAACATGAAGTTGGGGTGTTAAGGTGGGAAAAATGGTGGAAAAGTCAAAGGGTTTATGGAACTGTTTCGAAGTCACGTGCAGTGCAAGGAGAGGTCTGAATGTTTGTACTGAACAGAATGAGCATAGAGACTGTTTTCAAGCTTCACATGTTTGCAAAAACAAATCTTTACAACAAAGCACACAAATTACAAAGGATAAGTTTGTATGGTCTGAGGCCAAGATGTTACATGAAAGTAAAACCAGAATGCATTTCCTCGTCCACACAGCAGACAGAGTCTGTCTCCGCCTCTGAACAATCTCGATAAGTACAGTAACAGTTACAACACCTGTAAAGACCTTCAATACACAAAACAGAACCATTGTCAAGTCGGCAGAAGGGGAGACAATGCTTCATAATAAAACCCTTATGTTCTCCGGAACCAACAGGTGGGACAGCCACAGGGCCAGCCAGTGACCACTCACAAACACGTCCTTCATGCTGGATATCCAGGCAGGTTCCAGTTGTTGTAGCTTGCGATTTATGCAGCAAACATTCCACAGTCCTCTGCAGCAATTATGAGAAAACCGTTTCTTCTCTCAGCTCACGAAAGAAGATGCTACAGCAGCTGGGAGGCAGTGTGTGCATGTGTGCTTTCACATGATGATGTATGTTGTAGAGTCTGACAGCAGCTGGAAGGAAAGATCTCCTAAATCTCTCCTTCACACTGTGGGTGCAGCAGCCTGTCACTGCAGGAGCTGCTCAGTGCTGTCAGAGTGACCTGCGTGGGGTGGGAGGTGTTATCTAACAGGGGTGACAGCTGAGCCACCATCCTGTCACTGACTGCCTCCACTGGGTCATGAGGACGTCCCAGAACAGAGCTGGTCTTCTTCATCAGACTGTTCAGATTCTTTCAATTACAATTATTAGGTTTAATTGTTTCACTGATATTTTGTGTCATCAGATCAGAATGAATGTTTGAATATTTAAAGTGAATGTAGTAAATAAACTCTGTAAAACTATCTAATAGTGAAATGTTCATATTTTATTTACAGGTTTGTAAAAACATATCACATGAAATTAGTTTCATTAAATCAAAAACAAGTTTCATCTCTAACTGCTCTGTGATTTCAGCACATATACTGACCATTTCTGTTTGTCACTTGTGTGACTGATTCATAGACGTCAGCAGTACCTAAAGAAAAAACAAGCCAGGCTCACATTAATCATTTTATTACAGTTACACTAAAGATCAGAGCAAAAACAGAAACACTGTGTGAGTCAAAACCAGGACTGTAAGATCTTTAAATGTTCTTTAAAAAACTCGTGAACTCAAACTGAACCTGTAAATTTTGTTAATGGAGGTTTAATAAAAGTCAATATTAATAATAATAAAGATCAGTTTAAATGCTGACCATGTTGAGAGAGCCGTACACATGAGTTTCATTCTGGTTGACTCCATGATTTGTGGAGGAGCCCGGACTGTGACTCTCAGACTGGATCGACCTAAAACAGGAAATAAACACAATAAACTCAAAAGTAAACTGATGTTTGTTTAAAATTATAATAAAAAGTATTTTACCAACCTGGTGAAGCAGGAATCTGTGAAAGAGACAAATGTTATTACACATGTTTGTCATGTATAAATTGTTCCACTGATATTTTGTGTCATGAGATCAGAATACATGTATATGTGTGAATAATTAAAGTATATGTAGTAAATAAACTCTCTAATACAGCATGAAAAGAAGAGGCTCTTACACTTGGACTGTCTGCAGCGATACAACAAGAGCAGGAGAATAATAATGAGAGAGACTCCACAAACCAGTCCAACCATCAACCACACAGGAGATGAAGAGCTGTCAGCTCCTGACACAGTTACTGTAACAACAAACAATAATTAATTATTAATAAAGTGTAAAAGAAGAACTCCGAGAGCACAAATTTCTGCTAAGGCAGCTCACTCTGTTGACAGTATTTACTTTCAAAGAAAAAAAATTGTATTTTCAGTGTATTTTTTTTTTTTATTTGTACTGTCAGAAGTTTGTAGTTCAGTAAAAATAAGTCCAAAGGCAGATTTGTTTCAACATGACAACAAGGGCAGATGTGAAATGTAAAAGTGAGGTCAGAGGTCAAACAAATTATAATTTAAATCTTTATACAGTATTTTCTATATGTTGACAAGACACAACACCTTTGTAAGAATCATAGTTTCTGTGTCATAAGGATTTTTTTAGTGATAAAGTTGACCTTGAAGACCTCGGTGGCTGTAGCCAAATGTTAATGGATAGTTAACATGACTGCAGCTCGTCAGTGAGGTAACCAGGCAGGTCTGCTGGGATCCTTTCTAGGAAAATAAGATTTGTATGCTAACAGATTTTCCCCTTGTTTCAGTTTCTTCCTGCTTCAAGATTCGTTTTCATGCCATCATTCACCTCCAGTCAGACGCCTGCCGCCTTGGATCATTGCCCCCCTTTTCACCACCACCGCTGCCCCCCTCGGAGCCTCTTCCTCACTTGCCTGCCTGCCCATCATTCAGCAGTTTCCACAGACCTCTGCCTTCATCCACTAAACCCAGCTAGTCTGGACTCCAAGTAAGGCATTGTTGCAGCCACTTTATGAACACTCTCTGTCTTGTCACATTCCCTCAGATTTCCTGCCCTAACTGCTCTCTCCTCTCCCACAGATCTGCCGCCCTCACGCTGTTATGTCTGCTCCTCTGGCCTGTCTCTCTCACCTCAGTTAAGATGTTTTTGTAGGACTCACTCCTTAAGTTTAGGTTCATTTATGTTTTGTTCTTGTTGACTGAGTCAAAGCTCACAATCTGTTGTGTTAAATTATTTATCCTTTGTTTGATAAAGAAACTTTCACTCATTACTTCCTCTGCTGTTTTCACCTGAGTCCATCACTTGAGTCCTGAACCACAACAATATTAAACCTGACAATTTAGAGATATTACATAATAGTTTTATAAAGTTCTGACTAAATAGACTCAGGTGGCTTCAAAACATTAAAAGAGATAATATGATGTTATTTCTCAGTCATGAAACTCATTTACAAAAACACATCAAATGTTTTGTTCCTGCTCACCTTTAACTGACATCCAGCTCTGTGCTGACTCTCTTCCTGAGTACTGACACTTGTAGAAACCTTCATCAGACTTTGACACTGCAGAGATCTTCAGCTCCCCTCGGGTATCATTTTGAATAAGTTTGTCATTGTGATAGAAAAACACATTGGAAAGTATTTTTTGTGTTCTCAAACTGCAGCTCAGACTAACAGAAGCTCCCTCAGTCACAGGATGAACAGGACTCACCAGGATAGGACCATTACCATCATCTGTGACACAATCACACACAATTGTTTCAGTCAGACCAGCTGGTGCACACTTTGAGAAAAAGCTGTGAGTCGTGTCTCATGATCTACATGCAGACCTGGTTTTCTGAGTGATTATGAGGACTGGAAATATAGTTGGGATGTTCCCTGCAGGAGTCAAATTATTGACGGTGACATTATTGAATGGTTGAAGGTGAAATTGTAAATGTTTGTATGTTTGTGTTATTTTGCATGACGTGTTTCCCAAATTTCTCTGAATTGAGACATTAAAGGTTCATCTAATCTGATGACAGAGATGTTGAGCTTTGTTGAGTTTTATTCTGACAGAGAAAATATAAAATACTGTTGGCAAATTATGACAAACTGGATTATGAAAGGATGAAGAGAAATTAGACAAACAACCAAGAATATTTTGATGCTTTGTTGCCTGAAATTGTCTGAAATTCTCAGGGTTTTTTTGTGTTGCCACATAGAATTACTTCACATAGAGCAAAGCTGAGACAAATGTTCATGTGACGTCTAAATCATTCAGATCCAAGAAGTAAATGTATAATAACATACTCTGTACAGTGATGTTGACTGCACTGCTGAACTCTCCTGATCCAGACTCACACCAGTACACTCCAGTATGTGACTTTGATGTGTAGATGTTACATGTGGATCCAGTCATTCTCCAACAGTCAGAGAGTCGGCCGTCCTCAGAGAACTTCCTCACTCTCCACTCAGTGAAGTTTCCCTCACAGGTCAGTGAGACAGAGTCAGAGGTGAAGTGTTGCACTCTGTCAGGACTCACTGTGAGAGACGCTGCTGAATGAACATCTGGAAACAACATGCAGTGAAGAGACAAAGCTCACAGATGTTAGGATTCAAAAGATCACAGTGAAAATATTTGTTTGTTTGAAGCTTTTGTTTTGAAAATCAAATTTAATAGTTCAATATGATAAAGTGTTTGTTTGGTGAGACAACACTGAGTCTGACAACAAGCCCTGAATCACACAGACAGTCAAATCAGTGGAAAACAAAAGAGCCGAATACTGACATGTTTAAGATGATCTAACCCACATGCTTTATCTGCTGGCAGCTCATGTAGAGCTTGGTACAGGTCATGTGACATCATGAGCTTTGAGTCATCACTCTCAGCATCATCCACCTGATACAGATCACTCTGAACACACTTCAGTCATTTGCTGTAATGTTTCTGTCATAATTCTGTGATATTGTCTGTTTCACAGATTCCTTCTACAGTGAGATATTTTGCAGCAGCAGGACCAAAACTAAAAACCTTTGAAGTATATTTTAAATGAACAATAACAGCAGCTGTTATTTGTGACGTCTTCTTCTAGCGTCCATCTGTAGTCAGTGTTTGTCTTGTATTTGTCAGAGCTGTTAATCTGCCTGCTGACATCTTTGTTTCTTTATTAACTATATTTGACTTTTTTATCTGAACACCTACCTGAGCACTAAACAAAGAGTCTTAACTGTGTAAATCCTGTCTGTGCACTAAGTAAAAATAATCAGTACAAACAGTAACATGAGTTTAAATATCAAAGTAAAAGTATTCAAAGAGAAAACATTTAAAACCTCATAGATGTCTTTTGTTTTTCATGTTATCACATTAAATAAAAACTGAAAAATAAGAAAAGGAAACGAAGAAATTCAGTTTGGTTTGATCACAGAGAGAAAGGAAAATATTCAGTTCAGTTCTTCTTTTGGTGAGTTTTAATGTACACAGGCATAAATGGTTGTCATGGAGATGAGATTTTAATGGTCTAAATGTTGTTGAATAAAAATGATGACCTAACATGAGCTCATTGAAAGGACAGAGAAACAAACTGACCTGCAGACCAGACAAACTTTGGTTGACTGTGATCAGTGTGATACTCTGGGTCTCCTCTTCCAGCTCTGCACACATATCCTGCTGTGTGTGTCTGTCCATGAATGATGTAGGAGTCCTGTGCAGTCCCACTGCCATCAGGTAGCAGCTCATAACTGGAGGATTTATAGTTGAATGTTTTCAGATCAGGAACAGCTTTATACCAGTAGAAGCTCCATCCTGCAGACGGATGTTCAACCTCACAGTTCAGAGTTACTGAGGCTCCAGGACTCAGCCATGATGGAGACACAGTGAGGACAGGACGGGGTTTATCTGTTCAACAAAGATTTTCTCTCAGTGAACATGTAGTACAGTCTCTGAACAGTGAGCTCAGTTTATACAAAGAATAATAATCTCAGTCTATATGAACAGAAACACATTTTACAAAGTGTTCAAACAGCTTAAAGAAAATATGACAGCAAGCAGGAGAAACCTGAGTGAGGGGAAGAGATTCAACAAGAGAGCAAGTTGTGAACAGATGCATTTTTATTTCCAGTCTTTCACAGTGATGGTGTCCAACTTCAGTCCTTGTGGATAAAATCTGTTTGATGGAGTTTGAATGAGGATTTGGTGAGTCACAATTGGTTTGCTTTGGTGTCAGTTAGCATGCTATGTGCTTGTTCTTTACTAAATCTGATGTTGAAGCCTCTGATAGCTAAGATGAGACCTAGTAAGTGTGTTTTATATTCTTTTGCTGTGGAAGCTGACATTTCCTGTCGATGTGCACAGATGTCTTTAAGCCACATTAATAAGCACGCTGCCATTACAGGGAGCAGTTTGGATGCGATTTCCAGCTGAACTGTTAGGAATGCTGGAATAAGACCTCAGTGTTTATGTTGCACAACAGGCCAGGTTAATTAGCCGAGTGCAGATCTTGGCGTTGAAACCTGATACTGCTGAACCTTAATGATCCACCTCTAGGAGATCTGAACTTCCACTGAAATCTTCTGTTCCTAATAATAATGTATACTTTATTGATCCCCATGGGGAAACTCCTCTCTGCATTTAACCCATTCACTCAGTGAAGCAGTTAGCAGCCACTGGCCGCCCGGGGAGCAGTGTGTAGGGATGGTACCTTGCTCAGGGGTACCTCAGTGGATTAGAGCCCCCGACCTTAAGACCTTAACAAAACCCCTGGATTCCTGATGGATCAACTGATATTCCAGAGAAACTGACTCACACTTCTGAACTGTGACACAACTCCACCATAAACTCTGTTACTGCGACACACAGAGGATTTAATCCAAGAACTGATTCCACACCAGACTGTGACTGTGAAAGGTTTCTTTGTAAATCTGTGGACAGCTGATTTTGTGCTTTCAGTGTTGTAATTCCATTCATTGTGTTGGTGTTGTACTGGTAACTCACTGTGTTACTGATTATTCCTAACCAGCCACTCTGCAGGTCTAGTGAGTAAACTGAGTCGACTCATATTGATCAGAGTTTGAAGAGCTGCTGAAAGAAAGCTGGTTAACCCTGTAGGAGCTAACACAGGTTAACTTGTAGTTAACACAGATAAGAGTCAAACTAACTTGAACTGGACAGAGAGAGAGACATTTATTTATATTATTGTTTTACTTTTATTTATTTTACTCTGGTTTTTGGATGCATAAATTAATGTAAACTGGAAACTGTTTGTATATTTCCGTGCCTTCTGTTTCCCAAAAACAAGTTCAAAGTTCACCCTGATCTGTGGTCTGTTATTTTAGGGCAGCTAAGTATAAACTGCTGGTGAGAACAAAGACTCTGGTCCTAGTTATCTGTAAATGTCTATGTAACCCATGGTTATTTTTATTGTAAATGGTAATTTTTTTTAAGTTTTGCTTTTTGTTAAGTTTAAGTTTTCCTATGTACCTTGAATGCACCGCAGCGCTGCTCTACGGTGTGCATTATATGTGCTCCATATTGTCTGCGCGGAGCAAGGTACATCTCTCTGTATATTGCACTGTGTTTAATGGGTAAAAGAGCTCCATGAAACTTTGTTTTGAGCACTGATTTTATTTTGTAGATGCACAAAGCTGTTGTGGAACTTTCAATCCTGTTGAGCTACAGAGTTAATGTATTGTGTGAAGAATATCCTGGTGAGTCTCGAATTATGCAAATTGAATTGTGATTCACAGTCCGGTTTCAAAGTTATAAAATCGGTCAGGATATGATGTTTTGTTGGAAATGTGATTGCAGAAGCTGTTAAGGATTTCTTAGCTGTGTTAGCCCTGTGAGAAGTATGCTAGCATACCCACATGTGCTCCCTGGGCTAATGCGCTTGCATGAGACACTTTTCATGGTTCACTTGATTTGCACTAAAATGTATAACATTGTTATTGGCCAGTAAGAACTGTATAGATGTATGATATGTAAAGACACTTCGAGGAATTTGATTTTACTTTTTAAAATTTGTACAAATGGGATACAGGGAAGATTAGTCGGTAGAAATATGTGCTTTATTACAAGAGAAGTGATTGCTCCACAGATTTGTGTGCAGGCTGTTTTTTTAAAGAAAAAAAAACAGCCTGCAGCAGATCTTTTCGGTAGAAATCTGCTGCAAGGACCGAGCGGTGCCATCTAAGGACTAGGGATGGGTACCGGTATCGGTTCTGACATAAACAGTAGTAACCAGACCGAAAAGCAGCGCACATTTCGGTGCTTTATTTTGGTGCTTTTTATTCGTGAGATGTCATACACTTTGGACTCTAGCCAATCATTTTTCCTTTCCAAGGATAGTAGGCGGGCCCAGGCACATACGTTCTTTTAGAGCAGAGCTACAGATTAAAAATGCCCAAGGTGAAGCAGTCAAAAGTCTGGCTGCAAATTCAGCAGCCTGCAACAAGTGCTTTAAGCTGATACTGTGATACTGTGCAAAGGAGGTAACACCTCAAATCTGATGAAACACCTGGTGAAGCATAGCGTTTTTTTAAAAGCCAAGAAATGCACCGTATTTGATAGCTTGCTGCAAGACCTCACACTGAGCAGCACATCTTCTGCGGGTGTGGTGCCTGTTATCTGACCCGGAGCTAGCAACATCCCCCAAGAACCCGAAGAGGAGAGTCCTGGCCCCTAGCCCTGCCAGTGTAGCAGAAATGATGACGGATGATGATGGCAGCAGCAGCCGTTCTTCTCTGGGTGAGTAGCTTAGCCGTATAGTGACGCATGACAGCCACGGGAAGCCGATGGGTAAAGAGATAGTTTTTTATCGGATTACGTTGTGGAAGAGAAATTGTTCAAGCCATGTTTCCGATGCAACAAAGAGGCGACAGATGGCCTGGATTGCAGCCATTCGAAGACCAAATATAACGTCCAGGAAGACTTCAGCTCACATGTTAGTCTGCTCCAAGCATTTCCACAAAGGTAGGTCTTCTGTTGTAGTTATTACGTAATTTATCATAACATAATTGTTGATGTAGTTTACAAATAAGTCTTATATTGATTTGAATTGAATTCATTGCGCTACGCTGCTTTGTTCACTGTGGCTTTGTGGGCTAATGTTTGTTGTGTTTTGTAGGAAAACCAGCCTACAAAATGCCAGACTGGGCACCTTCTATCAACCTGGTCATACCGAGTTTAAAGCTGCTATCACAGCGAGATTTGATCGGTTAAGAGAGAGAGCGATACCAAAACAGCCACGAAACGTCCCGCATATATGTGCCCAAGGGTTGTATTGAAGCAATCAAGTGATGAATAACTGTATTCCAGTATGTTGGTTTTTTTTTTTTGCATTGTTGATTTGTTTGTCAGCGAAGCAGCTAATAAAACATAATGGAATACAATTTTGCATCTTTCTTGTAAGATTCTATAATAGAATGAAACAATAATGCCAGTTATAAATAAAGACAATAAATTGAATGAATTACGAAACACTCATTTTTTTTCTATTAGATCGGAAAATGTTGTGTAATACTACAACCTGAAACGACAAATAGATTGCGTTTGCCTGTACAGGAGATAGAGGAAAATAATTTAACAACAGCTGTGAAATGGAATAGTCCAAATCACCAAAGTAAACTGGACCTGGGCTTGTTGCAGGGAGCTGAAGTTAATAAACATCTTGTGAGTGTATGCACTAACACTTAGGACCATATAATAATAAAATGTGCGTGATGAAAGTTGGGCAGCACGCTAACGTCCTTACTTCACTCTGTATGCTCGTATGGGTCTGACCCTTTTCTCCTTTGATTTTTTCCTCGTCCTTTTTTTTTTTTTGCCTTTTCGTCAAGTCTGTCTTTGTACGGACCTGCCGTGTTGTCCGTCGTTTTGTACATAACTGTTTTTGGGGCAAATAAAATGCAAGTAGGGATTAAAACCGCAGAATTAACGATTACCGGTGCTGGAAATACTAGTGCTTGATGCAGTGTTTTGATTTTGTTGCCACGGGTACCCACAAAGCAATGCGTGAAAGTCACATGGTCTGTCAATCTCTATAAAATGAGGCCATATTGTTGTCTGCAGTTCAGAGTTCATTAAGTGAAAAAGATGCAGTGTGTGTTTCTGATGAGAGCAGACTCTTTAACTAAAGCCTCTAAGATTAATTTAAAAGAGGTAACATGTTAAAAACAACTGAAGTAACTGCATCATATGTTGGTGCAACAGGTAAAAAATAAAAATAAGACAAATACAGAAGAGAAAATATTGGATGTTACTGTTGTTCTTAGTGGATGTGGTGGAGCAGCTGAAACAGGTTCAGCATTTGTTCTGCACTTCATGTATTAGAGCTGCACAGCAGAGAGGTTACTCTAATATGTTTTGTTCTCTTCACTGTGAATAAAAAGCTGCTTTTTACAGTTTTTTGTTATCAGAATAAAAGAAAAATATTTTACTTAACAGCACAAAAGAAACAGCTACAAAGCTGCAAAACAAGTGTTTTCACTTATTTTGATGGCAGATGATGTGGATGAAACTTACTTAATACAGTCAGTCTGATGATATCACTCCACTCTGTTAACAAATAGTCCCTTCTGCCCCGGCAGCTGTATTCTCCACTGTCAGACTCAGTAACTGTGATTCTGTATTCACTGGATTTTTCAGGTATGTTTTTCTGGCCTTGTCTCCATTCATACGTCCACTGAGCTCCTTCACCTCCCTGAATCTCACATCTGACAGTGACTGTCTCACCGCTGTATATCTGAGTCCAGGATGGCTGCAGGGTCACAGTGGGCTTAGTGGGAACTGTTCACATAAGAATGATCCAGTTAGGAGAAGAGAAACATGAAAACTCTGCTGTTTATAACATAAGAGGAGAGTGACTGCAAAACAGCTGATTCACAGACAAACAGTTTAAACTTTAAAACAAAGTCACATCATAACAATTTCAAACTGTAACACAACATTCCACTAATGCATCTGTTCTACACTGGAGGTTCTTCTAGCTGTCGTATCATTAAAGATATTATGACACTCATGAACACCTTTATTTTTCTTTAATTAAAATAAACAAATGACGTTAACAACAATTACAGGAAAGAATCTAAGTGGAACCTGTAATGTAGCAGAACAGTCTCTAATAAAATGAGGTTATATTGTAGTCAAACCTGAAACGTCGAGGAATTAATGTAAAAATGCTAAAAACAAAGGAAGTAACTGATCTGCAGTGATAAACTCCACATGTGCAGCCATGAGGTCAAGATGGGACAGACTGGGATTATTACATTTGGACTGATTTTTTTTCATCAAACTAACAAAATCTTTTTCAGATGTTTCACTGAGTGATTATTAAATATCTTTATAATGACACGAAAAGATATTTTAAACTGCTTTTTATCCGAAACAACAAAATAAACCTACAGTGCTGTTGAAAGACAAAGTGTTTGGTTGAGTTGATGAAACATTGTTCAGTATAAATTAAAATGTGTGAAATATGTCCAACTTACTTATTACTCTCAATGGCGTGCTATTACTCCACTCTGTCCAGGAAGAGCTTCTTGTGGCCCGACAGCTGTATCCTTCACCATCAGACTCAGTAACTCTGCTGATTCTGTATTCACTGGATGTTGGAGGTGTGTTTAACTTGGCTGGTCTCCATTCATACGTCCACTGAGCTCCTTCACCTCCCTGAATCTCACATGTGACAGTGACTGTCTCACCGCTGTATATCTGAGTCCAGGATGGCTGCAGGGTCACAGTGGGCTTAGGAGGAGCTGTTTAAATAAAAAATATAACATCATCAGACTTATAGAAATATGAAATGATCATTGAAGCTGTCTTGGTTTTATTGCTCTTGTTCGTGGTAATCACATTTTTTTTCATCGCAGTGTCAATTTGACTGAAAATCAACAAAAAAAACTTTAATAAAAACAAAAAGATTAAACCTGGTAATTTGCTGATATTTAGACTCTGCCAGCAAAGTGACTGAAAACAACCAGGTGTGCACAAATCTAAACTGTGACACTGAACATCAACGCATAAACACACAATATCATGTAAACAACTTCAGTTTCTCAGATTTTACATTGCATAAACAATTTTTATAGTCAAATATTGACCGAAACTAGACTGGAAAAAAATTACATTCTTATTTTGCCCCAAACTCATTATGTTTAATTTGGCAAATTAAAGATAAATAAAGTAAAAGAAACTGCTGCTATGAGTAAACATACCAGCAGTTAGAGAAAGGCTAAAGTAGCAGAGCAGTCTCTCCTAAAATGAGGCCAAATTGTAGTCAAATCGAAACTTGCTAAATGCTAAAACTAAAGATCTGCATCATGACACTGAGCTGCAGTGATGAAAACTCCACATGTGCAACAACTGAGGTGAAGAAACTGGGATCATTACAGTTTATATTTCATTTTTCATCAAACCTACTGAATATGTCCAACTTACATAATACAGTTAATTTGGTGATATCACTCCACTTTGTCCAGGAGGAGCTTCTTTTACCCCGGCATTTGTATCCTCCACTGTCAGACTCAGTAGCTCTGCTGATTGTGTATTCTCTGGATGTTGGAGGTGTGTTTAACTTGGCTGGACTCCATTCATACGTCCACTGAGCTCCTTCACCTCCCTGAATCTCACATCTGACAGTGACTGTCTCACCGCTGTATATCTGAGTCCAGGATGGCTGCAGGGTCACAGTGGGCTTAGGAGCTGTTCAAAAAAAAAAAAATATCATTAGCAGACTGATATTTGGCTTGAAAATCAAAAGGTTCTTTTTTTTTAATAAATAAATTAAACCAGGTAATTTAATGATCTTTATATTTAACAATTTACTTATTTCTACATCTTCATATTTACATATGTAGACATTTATGAACATATAATCCATGAGTCGTCAGTTAGCTCTTGTTTGCTAACAATGCTGTTAAACTTCCAGCAATGGATTCAAAGCTGGAGGCTGCTCTGCTCTCAGAAAGTGATTATTAGTTCATAAATGGTGAAAAACAAAGTCTTCATGTAGCAACAAAGTCAAAACTACACAAAACCTTTGTAAAAACATTTATCTGAGTTCAGTTTTACAGAAAATAATCTTCATTCAGAGTAAAATTAAATTCTTCTTTTGCCCCAAATTCAAGATGTTTAATTTGGAAAATGTAAAGATAAATAAAGTAAAAAAAATAAAATAAATACTGCTATGAGTAAACATACCAGCAGTTAGAGAAAGGCTAACGTAGCAGAGCAGTCTCTCCTAAAATGAGGCCAAATTGTAGTCAAATGGAAACTTTGAGGAATTAGAAAAAGAAAAATGCTAAAAGAAAAGATCTGCATCATGACGCTGAGCTGCAGTGATGAAAACTCCACATGTGCAACAACTGAGGTGAAGAAACTGGGATCATTACAGTTTATATTTCATTTTCATCAGATTTACTGAATATATATTTTTGTGAATGATTACTGTTACATTAAAAATTAATTCACACTACTTTTGTTGTTATTTTGTATAAAATGTGTGAAATAAATTAACATTAAAATATCCTGTCATGTGATCAACTTACATGATACAGATAATGAGATGATGTCACTCCACTGTGTGTAGAAATTTCCCCTTCTTCCTATGCAGCTGTATCCTCCACTATGAGACTCAGTAGCTTTGATGATTCTGTATTCCTTGGATTTTTCACGTATGTTTGACTGGCCTCGTCTCCATTCATACGTCCACTGAGCTCCTTCACCTCCCTGAATGTCACATCTGACAGTGACTGTCTCACCGCTGTATATCTGAGTCCAGGATGGCTGCAGGGTCACAGTGGGCTTAGGAGGAGCTGTTAAAAATATATCATGAGCAGGCTTACAGAAATACAAATTTAAAGCTGTCCTGCCTTTTTTGCTCTGGTTAATGGGAATAATATTTTTGCATCGTGTTGTAAATATGACTTGCAATAAAAAGTTCTGACATGTTGATTATTACTTAAAGAGATAAATACATGATTGCATTTCTGATGTCATATGAGTCTGAAATGTAGGTTTCTTCAAATTCTACTTTTTTTGTTATTGCCTTGAAATTTTCCAGCAGAGCAGCAGCTGATGGCAGCATGTGTTCAGCATGTGTTCAGCATGTGTTCAGCCGAGGAGATTCAGTGACAACATTTAAAGCTTTGTCAGAGTTTAGCTGGAGGACATTAGCTCACATTCAGTTTGAGCCTCAAAGTCATCAGTCATTAAGAGAACTCAACATGCCAGGGTCACATGGTCTAAGTACAGCATATCTTTGTGTCATCAGCATATGCAAAATAAGATGCACCATGTGTCTCCATTACATGTCCAATACTAAGGACATATAAGGAGAGCAGGATCAGACTGACTCTATTGTGCTGAACACAACAGTAGTTTTGCCAAAATCTGTTTGTAATTTTATAGTCCAAATCCAAACTTTTCTGAACCAGTCAATTCATACAAACTTTTAAAAAAGATAATCGGGAATGTAAACATGTCACAGGAAACTGTTTACAACATCAAGCACGTGGGCTCAACAAAAATCACAAGTTTACTAAAAACTTCATCAGCAGCAGATCAAGGTAACTCTCACTAATGTTCCATAAACAGCTGATCCACATATGGAGCTGTTCTACATTAGAGGTTCTTCTTGTGTCATTGAAGGTGAGACTCGTGAACACCTGTGGTGGGTGTGGTTTGGAGCTCAGTTGCAGGACAGGGGTGGAGCAGCAGGTTGAGGGGACAGCATCAGGGGTGGGTGGCAGAAACAGCTGATCCCAGCCGCACTAATGACCTTTTCCCTTATTTTAGTAGCTGCTGGGGTCTGGAGGAGGGGAGTCAGACTGAGACTGAGAGTCAGAGTGGAGCAGAATGGAGCAAATGGCTCCAGCGTGTGTGTGTGTGTGTGTGTGTGTGCGGAAATAGAAATAAAAAGTGAGAACAGAATCCAAAAGCTCTCTACTTGTGTGTGTTTGGGGGTGTGGTGCCAGGGACAAGTGGCAGAGTGCTACAACTACTATGTTTTCATCAATTTCAAAATGTCATCTTGAACATGAAATAGTGAAATGAATCCAAAAGAAAGCTGTAATGAGAAAGGCTTAAATAGCAGACCAGCGTCTGATATAATTCAACTACATTTTGGTCAAACCTGAAAGCTCGAGGATTTAATGTAAAAATGCTAAGAAAAAAAAAGACCTGATGGAACTGCAGCAATAGAATCCACATGTGGAAATCGTTTTGCCTTCCAGATACATTTGGATATTAATCTAAAAAAAATAGTATTATTGAAAGTATTGATATTAAAAATATTTTGTTGTGTCATTGGATGAAATATCATGCAATGTAAATTAAAAAGAGTGAAATATGTCCAGCTTACATGATACAGTCAGTGTGATGATGTCACTCCACTCTGTGATGAACCTGTCTGTTCTGCCCCGGCAGCTGTATCCTCCACCATCAGACTCAGTAGCACTGCTGATTGTGTATTCTCTGGATGTTGGAGGTGTGTTTAACTTGTCTGGTCTCCATTCATACGTCCACTGAGCTCCTTCACCTCCCTGAATCTCACATCTGACAGTGACTGTATCACCGCTGTATATCTGAGTCCAGGATGGCTGCAGGGTCACAGTGGGCTTAGAAGGAGCTGGTCAAACAAAAAATATATGATTAGCAGATGGATAATTTCACTTGAAAATCAACAATAAATGTCACGGTCTGTGTGGAGGGAGGCATGAAAGGTCCCACAATGCAGACTCAAACGTAGAGGCCAGGCTGAAACTCAAAATGGGAGCTTTATTGCTGAACACTGGAAAATTAAACTAATGTTGGCAATACAAAATAAACTTGGTAGGTATGGCAAACACAACACACAGACATATATGAGGGAGGACGCAACACTGAACACGGGAAGACTGAGGACTTAAATACACACACGAGGTGATCAGGAGAAGTGGCAACACATGGACGAACAGCTGAAACATGAGCATAACGAGTCAAAGGGGAAGTGTAAAACTAAACACACTAAACACAGGAACATAGGACCTTTTTCAAAATAAAACAGGAAACATAATGAAATGCAGACATGACAACGTGAACTTGACAACAAAAGACATGCAGACACAAAACACATAAGGACAAGGGAGACTTAACGTAGGGGTTGAAAACACAAGGGGAAACTAATAACCAAATGAACTTAGAAAACCCACTGAACACTGGGTCAAAAGACCCAGGAGCGTGACAATTAAAAAAAATGTATTAAATTAATTAAATCAGGTAATATACTATATGTTTTTATCTCCAGATGTTTCACTGTGAGTGATTGCTGTGTATTATTATAATTACATTAAAAGCTGTTGTACATCAGATTTAATATTTAGATATTCAAATAAAAACCAAAAGCTTGAGGTTTGTTGAAAGACAAAGTATTTTGTTGTGTTCTTCGATGAAACATTGTGCAAAATAAATTCAAATGAGTGAATCCCACTTACATAATACAGTCAATGTGATGTTGTCACTCCACTCCGTCCAGGACGAGTCTCTTTTGCCCCGGCAGCTGTATCTTCCACCATCAGACTCAGTAGCACCGCTGATTGTGTATTCTCTGGATGTTGGAGGTGTGTTTAACTTGTCTGGACTCCATTCATACGTCCACTGAGCTCCTTCACCTCCATGAATCTCACATCTGACAGTGACTGTCTCACCGCTGTATATCTGAGGCCAGAATGGCTCCACAGTCACAGTGGGCTTAATGGGAACTGGTCACATAACAATGATCCAGTTAGGAAAAGAGAAACATAAAAATTCACGACATTAGAGTAGAGTCACAACAAAACAGCCAGCAGTTGTTAAAGTACAAACAACTTCAGTTTTTAAATTAGTTTCCAATCATTAAAACATAATGATTGGTGCATGAAACGTTCACCGGATAGATGTATGCACAGATTTATGCTAATACACAGTCAGTACATGAAGCTCGTTTTGATACAAGGCCTTGGGAAATAGAGACGCTGATGGTGTCACAGCACCCTCTGGTAGAAACAAAATAAAATAAAATACTAAAATAATATAACATAAACAGAATTATAGAAATGTAAAATCATTATAAATATCTGTCCTGGTTTTATTGCTATTGTTAATGGGAATCATAATTTTGTATTCTAGAGACAATTTGACTTGAAAATCAACAAAAACAAGTTTTGTTTTCATTGAGGACGCACTGAGCCTAAAAATGATTAATTTGACATATTTAGTTTTCTAAGTACTGGTTTGAACAGTGATTCCCTCCATAATTCAGAGAAGGCCATTTTAAACTTGGAAAAAATATTTAAACTCATCAGTTTCCTGAATGACGAATGAATCACTTTTAGTTTGTGTTTCTTCTCCTTCCTCTGCAGGTGTAGATGTCTCTATCAGATATAGAGATTGCACTTAGAGCTCAAAGAGATGATCTCATTGTCAGATGTTTTTTTTCTGAAATCAGATTCTGTCTGCACAGTCCATCAGAGGTCAGAGTCACACTGCCCCCTGCTGGTGTGGTTGTGCTGTCAGCTGTCAGAGTGGCCTTAATTTTAAGTTTTGTAAGTTAGAAAAATATGAGGCTGTTATTGTGATCCTTTTAGTGGAAGAAGAAGAAACCCACAACATCTGCCACACAGATGTTCCAGCTGCAGTTTTCGGCATAACGGCATTATAAGTAACGCCGTAACAAACAGACGGTTGAAGCTGTCTTCAGCTTACGGCATCTTATATCAGTTGCACACGAGTTTTAAGATGTGAGAGATTTGTGACGTTTAGCGTGTTTGGAGCGTGTAGTTAGTGTTGTTTTGTGTAGTTAGTGTGTAGTGTTGTGGATAGTTTTGTGTTGTGTGTCAGAACAATGAGGCGACTGCTGTCTCCAGGTAGAAAACAGGAGTGATACACCTGCTGCTGTCAGACCTGCAGGTATCAGGCTGTGATGTTCTCCTTTACAGTGGACAGAAATTATTTTTTTGGAGTGGCACAAATAATTTGTGTGGCATCTTATTGAATAAAGAACAGCTGATTGTTCTGTAAATAGTTTGAAATGACTGGGAGCAGGTGAGCCTGGTTTCTATTGACATAACCACCACCAGCAGAATAACGTCACTTAAATGAGTGAGTAATACGCCACCTGGTGGTTTGTTCTGAGCGTGAGAAAAAGCCTGAGCCTGTGAGCCTGAGCGCAGGGTTTATGAACCCTCTACTTATAGAAAACTCTCCAAATTCCCTTGTGGATCTGTCACAGCAGAAGTGCAATCTTGTGAATCATAACTGTTTCAATCAGGAAATCAGTCAGTTTCAAGGAAACAAACTCTAGTAAATGTAAAGTTTGTGTAGCAGCTGAAACATCTGCTCACATGGTTGCACTCTTGATATGATCATTTTAGTATTTTAAACAATAAATGCAGTGGAGTGTGAGCTGTATCATATACAATATTTTGTCCCTCAGGTTATTCCTGAAATATAGTTTGTTTCAAGTTTGTTATATGACGGGTCACATTTATTCATCCGCTTCTTCCTGGTCCGCTCATGTCAAAGTCCGCCATCTAGTGGTTAAATGGAGGAAGTGCCGAGTAATAATGGCTAGAGCTCCGTGTCTGTGATAGTTCTGCATCTGCTGCTCTTGAGATGGGATAAAGTGTAAGTTTGGGCAGATGATGGATTGTTTCTACATATTAGTGCTCTGTCCTTCTTGTGGGTCTGTGAAGTTTGTTACATTACTACTGTAAGCTAACTGTTAGTGCTTTGTTTTGCTTGTTAGCATAAAACATGTCAGCATGTGGTATTTGTATTTACGTCACTTGACAGGCTTTGTCCATTTATTGTTAATGTTGTGATCTTGCATTGGTCATGTGACATGTGTGCATCTACACTGAGATTAAATGTACCTGCTCTGTTTTGTTGTTACAGTTTTACAGACTGAAAGTGGTACAAATGGTACATCAGTAAAAGCTCTGAAGAACGCCACAGTCTCCACATGGAGCGCTTACTGAAGCCATTTATGTTTAACTGCACAGGCTGAATAGAAGCATTGAGTCTGTGCAGAAGATAACATGTAAACACAGGGAGGATATTATTGAGCACATTATAGGAGATAACAGCTACATATATGAACAGGAAGAAACTAATCATTTCTTACCTTCAGCATTTCCACAGATGACAGTACTGAGCACTAAAATAATGAATAAAACCTCATCAGACATTATACAACTGACAAGATCAAAAACAATATAAAGTAAGACTTTCTAAAGATACATTTCCAGATGAACAGTAATCACCAAATTTCTGTGCTTCTGTTTGTCAAACAGGCTCAAACATAATAACTCAAACTGTTGTAACACAGTGTGTAACTATAAGTGATGCAAAAAGCAGCAGCGTATCAAACATTTAAACACTTAAAGAATCACAAGTCTGCTTTGTTCCAGCTCTCAGGTAAACAGGTTAAAGCAGTGACTCACTGTAATTCTCACAGATCAGAAACATTTTCATTAATCGCTGCCGTTCAAACAATGTCAGACGTGTACTTACAGAAAAAGCCCATCATGCAGAGCAAAGAGTGCCCCATCGTCACATCCAGCCTGCTGCACTCTGATCCTCAGATAATCAAACAGTTTTAGTTTGCAAATAAAGAGAAGTTGTGTTTAATATAGATACAACAAGAGTTTTTCTACAGGCTCTTATTCTGATTGGTCTCTCTGTGCTTCCTGCCGTTACACACAAAACTCAAACAGCTCCTGTAGCTTTGACCGCAGCAGTTGGTTGGCATGTTTATATTTCCTGTCCACTGCAAACATAGAAGCTTGTTTCTTGTGTTGTGTTGTTTCCTTTCTCTATAATATATAAAGTTGTTGTGTTGCTTCATGTCAGGATATTTCTTTTGCCCGTTTGGGGTATTTTTTGGGTGCAATATCCACTAATATTTGTCTCCTGGTAGGTTTCTGCAGACTGGGAGTCACTGAGAGTGAATATACCAAAACAGCTTTTCTACTTCGGTGCGTGTATTTTCACTAAAGCCATTTTAAATCATTTTTCTCCTTTTAATTGTTTAACTGCTGAATTAAAATTAAATTCTTACTTTAGGCTGCATTAAAATGTTTTTATTTTATTCGACTCTTAGCTGAAACATCATCATGCAGTAATATAGTGAAAAAGGCTCCTTTGACCTCAGACCTGTGAAAGTTTCCACCTTGTGGTTAAATTCTGGTTTTAAGTTTGGTGGAGACCCAAACACAGGAAATGACTCAGTGTGTGGCTGACGTGAGACTAAAGACCTTTATGTTTCACCAACTAAAGAACAATTAAATTCATAGATAAATTCAAAGTTATATTTATTATCTGTTGTCATTTCAAAGTAAAGCAGGAACTCATTTATTCTGCAGACTGTTCTTTGTCTTGCTTTGACATGTATGTGCAGATGCACACTGACCTCAGCCTCTGACTACATGTAAACACAATAAAATAAAACAAACTGATGATGTGAAATAATGATTGAAACACTGTAATAATGATGTTTGTGTTGAACACCACATGTTACCAACCAAGATCATGTGATTGTGTCCAGAGTCAGTTCAAAAAGCAGACCCACATGCTAAATGGTTCTTATACAGCACTTTTTCTACTCTTCTGAGCGCTTCACACAACTTGTGCATTCACCCATTCACACTAGCACATTTTTCTTAGTGCTTTGTGACAAACATTCACACTCCGATGGATGCCTCAGAGAGCAATTTGGGGTTAGTATCTTGCCCAAGAATATGTGATAAGCAGACTAGGGGAAGCCAGGAATTGAACCAGCAACCCTCCAATCAGTAGATGCTCAGCTCTACCACCTGAGCGACAGCCACCCTTGCAAAGCAGGACTCAGAGTACCAAACAAAGGTGACCTTTATTATGAAGCTGATAGTTTCAGGCCTCGATGGTAACAAATGAAGAAAACTGAGTTACAGATAACTGATCACAGGCACACAGAGACTTACCTGTGGGTCATCACAAAGTCTTCCAGATCACAGAAGTTTCAACTTACACTTTCCAGTCAACATAAATAAATAACTGAGACTTAAACACTGTGTGATTCCACAAATGTTAATCTGTCCAAATGATTCAGTGATGTGTAGACTAATAGATCAGAAGATACTGTGGTGTATTACCTACAACATGACTGTAGACGGATGTTTTTTTTCTGTGTATCTAATGTTATAATAATTATTCCTGATAGACCTTTGCCCTTATTTTTACTCATGTTGCCATAGTAACTTTAAATCGTAAAAGTCTACTGAGAAAATGCACAAAGCATTGCAACAAACCACATGTTGCTTCATTGTGTTAAACAGTTCACTTATAACTGGAGCAAACTTCCACTTCCTCTTTACATTTACTGAAGTTTGATAACGAGTAAGTAACCACACCAGACACCACATCCACACCAGAGTTTTTGAAGTGTTTTAGAGCAGTGGGTTGATGTGGATGATTGTTTGCCTTGTATATTATGTGCATGTGATCACAGCCCTGGGCCCTGTCCTCAGCTTGTGACGGGTCCCTGGTCTCTGGGAGGGTCGGCTGCCCGTTGCCTCTGGTTCTCAGAAGCTCTCCTCATGGGGTCTCTGTCTTCCTTCTGCTCTCTTTCAGGTGCTGTTTGTTTTCTGTATCGCTACCTCTTTTTTCTCTTTCTCTCTCTTTCCTTCTCTTTCGTTCTTCTAATTTCTTCTTCCTAGTCTGGACCTCCCCACCTGTCAGCTCTGACACTGTTACAGTAAAGATGTGTAATCTTTTTTTCTTTTACTTTAATACCTGTAAATAGTTAATGTAGCAGTTAAAGCACAGTTTCTATAGCAAATGTTCTTCCTCATTTTAACTCTGCAGGCTGATGAAGAAAACAACAAAAGATCATTGAGGTTTGTTTCAGTGCAGAGATGGTGCAGATAAGACTGCAGCTCTGTGTGAACTTGCAGTTATACAAATAACAATGTTTACACAATATTTTCCATCATTTTGAGAAGTGATCCTTCCTGTCACAGTCTGATCTACAGGTCAGAGTCTAAACACTTTCTGCATATGTTCATGGTCTCAATCATTAAACCTTTACATCTTACTGACATGTTAATAGTCTAAAGCAGCGGTCTCCAACCTTTTTTGCGCCATGGACCGGTTTATGCACGACAATATTTTCATGGACCGGCCTTTAAGGTGTCGCGGATGAATACAACAAAATAAAACTAGTACCGGTACCGAAAAAAAGAAGATTTATTCATAACACACGTGAAAAGACCCAGGAAAACCGAGTAAACGATAAAAACGATAACAAAATAACGCTGAAAACCGATAAAAACCCTGAAAACCATACATTTCACACCTCAGCCTCAAGTCTTGCGGCCCGGTACCAAACGACTCACGGACCGGTACCGGTCCGAGGCCCGGGGGTTGGGGACCGCTGGTCTAAAGTATTGTCCTCATCAAGGTATGAAGAGGACAATAAAGTGCAGTGTGCTTTAGGACCTTATGTTTGCTGGATACTGATGGCTTAAAATAAGAGATTGCCACACACAAAACTGTTGTCTCAAACCACAGGCTGCATTTCCTCTTTTCTATGTGGCCCAGTCGAATATGAGGCCATTCAGTGGATTAAAAATAAACCTGTTGCAGAACAGACAGCAACCACCAACAACCCTTCACACACATGTGGGCACTGTAGCTGCCGCCCTGTGTGTCGGCATTATTCTGTATTGTCATGTTTGCAGTTTGATCTTTAATTTATAGATAGAGTTAGAAGAATATATATATATATATATATATATATATATATATATATATATATTTTATGAATGTGTGTGCTGGAAAAGGAGTAGGATGAAGTTTACACTTTTAATAATAATAGTTTGCATTTATATAGCGCTTTTCAGGACCCCTCAAAGGGCTTTACAATACCACTATTCATTCACCTTTACATTCATACACTGGTGGAGTCAAGCTACAGTTGTAGCCACAGCTGCTTTGGGGCAGACTGACAGAAGCGAGGCTGTCATATCGCGCCATCGGCCCCTCTGGCCATCACCAGTAGGTGGTAGGTGAAGTGTCTTGCCCAAGGACACAACGACCGAGACTGTCTGAGCTGGGGCTCGAACCGGCAACCTTCCGATTACAAGACAAACACCCAACTCTTGAGCCACAATCGCCCTTTTCCTGTTCCTAGCCCATGTAATTGCAAATGTAATTGCTTACAGATCCATAGCTAGAATTCAACATTATTTGATCCATACATGTTTAACTATGTACAAGTCTAACACATGAACATACACAAATAAAACCATTTGCAGCATGTAAACCAAAACAACAACAAACAACATTTTTACATAAACTAAGCATCCTGTGTTTAACATCTGCTTAATCTCTGATCTTATTTTATGTGACAAACACCCTAATAAATACTTTGGTTAAGCTTTGGTTACTCTGGCCTTGATCTATTAGAATGAGGACACAATGAGACAACTCAGTCACTGAGAGGAAGATTTCCTATATTCATGCAATTTATAATTTTAAGCAATTGTGTGAATTTTTGTACTGATGTACTTGTCTTGATTTCATCTGTACAGGTGTTCCACACACTAACTCCTCTGACTGTAATGCTGTGATATTTTACATTTGTCCTTACTATTGGCTTGCTGAACATAAGGATTCCTCTCATGAGTATTTGGTCTTATATGGAACAAGTTCTGAATTTGTGGGGCAAAGATTTATTTGCTAATTTGTACATTGTTTGCACAGTTCTGAGGTCAACCAAATCTTTAAATTTGAGACTATTTAATTTGATAAAAAGTGGATTTAATGGTTCTCTTGAACTAGTTTTATTTCTTATGCTTATTGCTCTTTTTTGCAGAATCTATATTGGATGGGTGTGTGTTTTATACGTCTTTCCCCACACTTCCACACAGTATGTCATGTACAGCAGTATAATAGAACAATAGATAATATAATGATGTTTGATTGATGAGATCCTTAACCTTGTAGAGAATTGCCAGAGACTTTGATATTTTGCCTTTGATATAAGTAATGTGGTGAATCCAGCATAGTTTGTGATGTATTATCACACCGATGAATTTTATTTCAGATACTTTGTCTAATTCAATGTTATTTATTGTCAGTTTACTATCGGTAGAATATGTGCGATTCCCAAATATTACGATTTTTTTTTCTCAGGTTCAATGTTAATTTATTAAGGTCAAACCAGGTCTTCAGATTATTTAATTCATTTTATAGTTCATTCAAACGTTGCTCCAAGTTACTTCCACAGCACAGTAAGTTTGTATCATCTGCAAATAATATTACTTTCAAAGAGTTTGAAATTGCACATATCTCATTAATGTACAATATGAAAAGCAGCGGCCCCAAAACTGATCCTTGGGGAACCCCTCACACAATTTTGGCATTTATTTATTTATTTATTTTTACAGTTTTTAAGGTAACTGTTAACCCATGATAATGCCACCCCTCTGATTCCATATGTACATAGTTTGTTAAGTAAAAGGTTGTGATCAACTGTATCAAATGCTTTCTTTAAATCTAAAAAAAACTCTGACAGCATATTCTTTGTTTTCAAAACAGTGTTTACTGTACCTATGAACTCCATTAAGGCAAGCGTTGTGGTCCTTTAGGGTCTAAATCCATATTGCTCTTCATATAGTACATTGTTTTTTGTGATAAAGTCATAAAATCTATTGTAAAATATTCTTTCCAGTATCTTAGAGAACTGCAGTAGTAGAGAGATGGGCCGATAGTTTGTGAGAAGATGTTTATCTCCAGCTTTATATATTGGAACTACTTTTGCAATTTTCATCATATCAGGAAATAAACCACTTTGTAATGACAGATTACAAATGTAGGTAAATAGTTTCACAATACATCCAATAATATCTTTAATTAAGTCCATATCAATGCCATCACAGTCAGTTCATTTCTTAGAGTTAAAGGATGTAACTGCATCAATAATTTCCTCTTCATCTACTCCCCTCATAAACATTGAGTTTGCTACATTAATAGTTTTAGTTTTAGGAGGGTTTCCAGTTTTTATAATTTATTTTGCCAAGCCAGGACCAACATTAAGAAAAAGGTCATTAAAACGATTTGCATTTTTTTATGTCACTGGTGTCTTTGTCATAAAATTAATATAAATTTAATCCTGTCAGACAGGACAGGATTGGAAGGTTGATGGTTCGCTCCAGTCTGTGTGTCAAATATCCTTGGGGAAGATACTAACCCCAAGCTCCCAAGCTACTCTCTGATCCGTCTGCTGAAGTGTGAATATGTGACAGAAAGCAAGTAAATAGAAAAAAGTGCTTGGGTAAATTGGGCAAGTTGTGTACAGCGCATTGAGTGCTCAGAATAAAAAAGTGCAGTATAAGAACCAAACCATTTATCAGACATTCCTCAGAGGTTCCTCACACCTCGATGCTCTTCCTGATTGTGCTGTTTTGTCTTTCTCCAGGTCTTTCCCTGCAGGATGGTGGCCCTCTCTTTATGCCCACTTTCTGCATCACTTATTCTCTGGTGTAGCAGAGAAACATATAATCAGTAGTCAGGGAGTGAATGTTAGTTACAGATGATCTTACACACCACCTCAACATAGTACAGTATAGATTGTATAGGCGTATAGGTTAACTTGTAAGCCTCTGTATACACACACAAACAACAACAAAGTAAAGAATCAACAGCATAATGTAGTGTTTGGGATTTCTGAGGTTCAGCAGTGCTGGGAATAGTGGGAGTGTTACTGGGAGGTGCTTGGGTAACAAAAGGCCATGCACAGGTGTAGTTGGCCTCTTTGTCTTAGTTTTGTTGTGTTAATGAAGCTAAGTTTTTCCTCACAAATCAGCTCTGAGCCTGAAGGACTGAAAATAAACAATTTAAACTTTCACAGCTGCAGAAAAAGATTCAGTGACTTTGTGATTATTTCCTTATTTTCCAACAAAGACCCGAAGTTCAAACTTGTGGCTTCAGACATTTTCACATATCTCAATTCTGTTAAGGAGAGATGCTGACACCATGTGGACAAATGCTATTATTGCTGGTTTGTGGGTTACAAATGTTTTTATCATGGCAAACCATATAAGTAATAGTAATACTGGTTCAGTGTGGAAATATCTGTGTGTCCGTTGTTCCAATAAGTGTTTTTATTCATCATTTCTATGAGGAAAAGAAGAAGGGAAAATGTTTCGACATTAAAGTGACAAATTTATGAGAAAAAAGTGGCCCTTTAGTGCCGAACTGCCATCGCCTGCAGTACAGTAACTGATACCCAATGTCTCATTTACAACAGAGACCCGTTTCAGACAAACATATTTAAATTACAACATCAGCATGTTTGTGATGTCAGTGTTGTGACCTGTAGATTGTATAATTCAGAAGTGATATGCTCACTCATACAAACAATCACAGACTTTTTCATGTTTTTAATCCTGTAAGGAGACAAAAGTGATCCAGAGGAAATGTTTTAAGCGCACTGGCGTCTGTTGCATCAGCAGTAAGATTATTTCTAAATTGGTGAACCCAAAATCTTCAAGATTTAAGACGAGGATTGTTTCGAAGGCTTAACTGGTGCAAAAGGTCAAAACTCAAGATAAGATTGGGAGATTTGTTAACATATATTTAATTTTTTTTAACCTTTTCCTCTATAACATTACTTTGTTTTTATTTAGGCCAGAAACAAAAGTAGGCTAAATAATTACATTTGAAAGAGAGATTATTTTGAAGTAAGACAGTTTTAAAAAAATCACAAACAAAAAATCACACTTTTAACACTTTTATTAAGAAAAAAAAAGTAAGATCGATTTTAAAAAAAGATTGCTATGGTTACTGCAGGATGCTGCCTTTAAGTTTGCTTAGAGGCGTGAAAAACAAAACAAACACCAAAGAACAAAAATGTCAGCTCTTTCAAACAACAAGGATTTTATTTCTCACAGTTTTACTGACAACAAACTGTATTTATATAATTTATTAGGCAAGAGAATTTAAACAAAAACAAAGTCAAGCAGTAAATAAATGTTGTTATGAATAAAAAAAAGCCACATTCTTCTTTTTCCAAATATTAGATAAACAGTAAAGAGTGGAGTGTGTTGTAACACATATTTAAAGTGTTGCAGTCATATGTTTCTAATCCAGCTCATTACCAAAACTGTCTTTTAATAATTTTACAGAGAGCAGCGGAAAAACAGAAAAACACAACCAAAGATTTTACAAAAACATCAGATGATGTCAGGAAACAGACCAGTTTACTGTTGTTTAGTATAATAGTATAATACTGTATAGGGAAAATTTATGAATGGATAGTTGTTATTAGGGCTGTCACAAATGATTATTTTTATAGTCGACTAGTCACCGATTATTTTTTTGATTAGTCGACTAATCAGATCATCATCCACTGGACGTAAAACGTACAGCTTATTGCACCAGCAGAATCTGCTTTCATATAACTATCACTAGCTTACAGCTGGAAGTGTTTAAGGTCTGTGCTCACTATAAAAAGGACGAGATGATAGTTCATTAAACTTTTAATTAAATTTGCAGATTGTGTCGGTGGATTTTAATAAACTCAGCCATCTGCTCTTTGCTCCCTAAAATATAACACTACACTGGAGTAAATTCTCAATCATGTCACACTTCTGTTTAATCAGTTTTCTGTTTGACGTTTATTTCACTGTGTGAAAACTATAACTTTAATCTCCGCTAAACTGATCTACTCAGGAACATGTAAAACACTGAAAAAAGCCAAATAATAACATTTTTAAGTTATCTAAGTTATCTAAACCGGCGAACTGTGGGCAATATGCCAGGTGACACAGCCTGACAGGACACATCCACAGACAGGGGAGCAGCAAGAGTGAACTCGCGAACGAGACACTTATAGACAGCCAGGAGGTTCCAGCTCACTGAGTGAGTCCCTGCTGGCCGCATAAACCTGCGGCACGTAGGCAATACCCCTCACATGGAGCCGGCACTGCTGGCTGGAAAACACTCACTTGCCGCCTGTGTCCCAGGGGAACACAGCCTGCAACAGCACAGCTGCTGAAAGTGTAGGGCCGAGGTAGGGAGGTCACCCGAAGGGTCCAGCCCCAGAGCTGCGAAACACCCCGTGCCTTCCGCAGCCTGGGAAGGGGACTGGTGGCCAAGCCCACTGAAGGCCAAGCGGGGACTCAACACGAAGGTCTGGCGAACCACGGGCAATATGCCAGGAGATGACATCTTAAAGAAGTGTCTACACGCCACGACCATGTACCCCGTACATATGGAATATGCAACGGAGTGGAAAGATAGTCTCGATATGATGGAGAACTTCTGTTGTGAGCTGAGAAAAGAAGGGTTTCTATAATCTGCTGCAGAGGACTGTGGAAATGTTTGCTGCATAAATCAGCAGCTACAAACACTGAAAACCTGCCTGGATATCAGCATAAGGACGTGTGTGAGGGGTCACTGGCTGCCCCACATGCCTGTCCCACCTGTGGCTTCCTGTTGGAGAACAATAAAGTATATTTTAAAAGTATTGTTTCCCCTTGATGTAAAGTGAAGTTCTGTTTTGTGTGTTTGAGTCTTTACAGAAATTGTGTAAAGTTAACTGTACCTTACAGACTTTGTTTAGAAGGCGCAGACAGACTTTGTATCTGTGTGGAGGATTAAATCACCTGGTTTTACTTTCATGTAAATATCTGGTCTCAGACATACACACATCTTATCATTTGTAACGTGTTCCGTGTTTTACAGATTTTTTACGCAAAACACGTGAAGCTGAAACACTTCTCTATCTTCTTCTGTATCAGTAAAAAATCATTAACACCTCACCTGGGATACTTGAAACAATGGTGTGTTTTGTACGGTGATGCTGTTACTCGACTAAATGAAACTGACCGACAGTGACTTGAAAAAGTATCATACCCTTTGAACTTTTACACATTTTGTTACCTTAGAACCACAAACTTAAATGTTTTTTATTGGGATGTGATAGAACACAAATAGTGCATAACTGTAAAGTGGTATGAAAATGATAAATCATTTTCAAAATTTATGTAAATAAAAATCTGAAAAGTGTGGAGTGCATTTGTTTTCAGCACCCCCTGCGTCAATACTTTGTAGAGCCACCTTTTGCTGCACTTACAGCTGCAAGTCTTTCAGGGTATGTCTTTACCAGCGTTGCACATCTAGAGACTGAAATGTTTGTCAACTCTTTGTTGCAAAATTGCTCAAGCTCAGACGGACTGGATGGAGAGCATCTGTGAACAGCAATTTTCAAGTCTTGCCACAGATGCTCAATGGGATTTAGGTCTGGACTTTGACTGGGCTATTCTAACACAAGACTATTCTTTAATCTAAACCAGGGGTCGGCTGGTGTCCTGAAGGTTTTAGATATCACCCTGGGTCAACACACCTGAATCAAATGATTATTCATTATCAGGCCTCTGGAGAACTTCAAGACATGTTGAGGAAGTAATTTAGCCATTGAAATCAGCTGTGTTGGATCAAGGACACATCAAAAACGTGCAGGACACCGGCCTTTAAGCAAGGAGTTGCCCACCCCTGATCTAAACCATTGTATTGTATCTCTTGCCACATGTTTAGTTCATTGTCTTGCTGGAAGGTGAATCTCAAATGTTTTGATCCTGCTCACCTTTAACTGACATCCAGCTCTGTGCTGACTCTCTTCCTGAGTACTGACACTTGTAGAAACCTTCATCAGACTTTGACACTGCAGAGATCTTCAGCTCCCCTCGGGGATCATTTTGAATAAGTTTGTCATTGTGATAGAAAAACACATTGGAAAGTATTTTTTGTGTTTTCAAACTGCAGCTCAGACTAACAGAAGCTCCCTCAGTCACAGGATGAACAGGACTCACCAGGATAGGACCATTACCATCATCTGTGACACAATCACACACAATTGTTTCAGTCACATCAGCTGGTGCACACTTTTAGAAAAAGGTGACATATAAATTTGAATTTCTAAAAACTAAACAAAAGTTTGATCTGTAAAGAAAAAAAAACATTTAAACAACGGACACACAGATATTTCCACACTGAACCAGTATTACTATTACTTATATGGTTTGCCATGATAAAAACATTTGTAACCCACAAACCAGCAATAATAGCATTTGTCCACATGGTGTCAGCATCTCTCCTTAACAGAATTGAGATATGTGAAAATGTCTGAAGCCACAAGTTTGAATTTCGGGTCTTTGTTGGAAAATAAGGAAATAATCACAAAGTCACTGAATCTTTTTCTGCAGCTGTGAAAGTTTAAATTGTTTATTTTCAGTCCTTCAGGCTCAGAGCTGATTTGTGAGGAGAAACTTAGCTTCATTAACACAACAAAACTAAGACAAAGAGGCCAACTACACCTGTGCATGGCCTTTTGTTACCCAAGCACCTCCCAGTAACACTCCCACTATTCCCAGCACTGCTGAACCTCAGAAATCCCAAACACTACATTATGCTGTTGATTCTTTACTTTGTTGTTGTTTGTGTGTGTATACAGAGGCTTACAAGTTAACCTATACGCCTATACAATCTATACTGTACTATGTTGAGGTGGTGTGTAAGATCATCTGTAACTAACATTCACTCCCTGACTACTGATTATATGTTTCTCTGCTACACCAGAGAATAAGTGATACAGAAAGTGGGCATAAAAAAGAGAGGGCCACAGACAAAACAACACAACCAGGAAGAGCATCGAGGTGTGAGGAACCTCTGAGGAATGTCTGATAAATGGTTTGGTTCTTATACTGCACTTTTTATTCTGAGCACTCAAAGCACTTTACACAACTTGCCCAATTTACCCAAGCACTTTTTTCTATTTACTTGCTTTCTATCACATATTCACACTTCAGTAGACGGATCAGAGAGCAGCTTGGGGTTAGTATCTTCCCCAAGGATATTTGGCACGCAGACTGGAGCGAACCATCAACCTTCCAATCCTGTCCTGTCTGACAGGATTAAATTTATATTAATTTTATGACAAAGACACCAGTGACATAAAAAAATGCAAATCGTTTTAATGGCCTTTTGTTGTGGGCAGTCTGAGGTACACCTGTGCACTACTCATGATGTCAGATCAGCATCCTGATGTGGCACACCTGTGAGGTGGGATGGATTATCTCAATATAGCAGATGTGCCCACTACCACACATTTGGACTGATTTGTGACCACTGTTTGGGAGGGATGGTTATATTGTGTATCTGGAATGAATTTTAGGTCTCTACGTCCATCCCATGGGGAATGGGAGCAGTAACAAAGGTGTTGCGTTTATATTTTTGTTGAGTGTAGTTAAACATGTATGGATCAAATAATGTTGAATTCTAGATATGGATCTGTAAGCAATTACATGGGCTAGGAACAGGAAAAGGGCGATTGTGGCTCAAGAGTTGGGTGTTCGTCTGGGGAGTTAACGTTATTCGGAAGGTTGCCGGTTCGAGCCCCGGCTCAGACAGTGTCGGTCGTTGTGTCCTTGGGCAAGACACTTCACCTACCACCTACTGGTGTTGGCCAGTGGGGCCGATGGCGCGATATGGCAGCGCCATCGGCCCTGCCATATATTCAACATATAAAACTGTTACAACAGTTTTATATGTTGAATATAAAAATGCTACTAAATAGTTCTGTAAATAAAATAGTATTTTATAACTACAATAAACTGTTTTACACTACTTTTGATACTAAACTATAAAGACACTCATGGTAGAGTAATCAGGAACGACATGCCACGTCTCCCTGTCTGATCTTTTTGTTCCTGGTTGCAGGACACTTATAGCTGTCTACAGGTGCTGCCACTCGGTACCTGTATCACATGATTAACCATTAGCAAAATCACATATAGATATAATTAGCACTCAGTGTTACGCTAACCATAAGGAGGTGGATGTTACAGTATGTCCTTTACTTCACTCTTAAGCCAGAGGATTTGAACCTTGTTGAATTTAAAAACATTTAAATACATTTACAACATGCAACAACCAGGAAGAAAACAATATTGTTCCTACAGAATCTGATGCTCAAATAACAGATGGACTTTCCTCTCCAGTAATCTGGCATAGATCTTCCAGGACAGGCTGCGAGCTGTGATCCTCTAAAGTTGGAATACACTCTCCAGTCTCCCTGCCTGAAGAGAAGAACCCTCACCCCAGTCTGCCAATCCAAAGGCGCTGTCCCCAACTCCCACACAATATTGCAAGAGTGTGTCAGCCATGAATCCATGAGTCCCATCCACACTATATACAGTGTGAGTATTTAAAGGCTTAAAACCTTCATTTTTGATAAAGCTTATAGTTAGGGCTGGATCACGTGACCCAGAATCCTCCTTTAGTGTAACCTACTGCAGGCTTCCCATGATGCACTGGGTGTTTCTTGTCCACTCACCTTTTTCACTCATTATGCTGTTTTCTTTCTCCTCTCTCTCCTCCCACCCAACTGGTCACAGTACAGGGCAGCCCCTCCCTGAACAATTAAATTGATACTTCTATATTTAAATTGCAAAAATGTTGACTACAGCCCTCCAGTCAACCTCAAATAAATGAAATGTATATACTGTACAAATCTACAAAAAGTAAGCCGCCTGTAAAAGATAAACTATTATTATTCCCAGAGATGGGAAATTCACTTTGTTACAGCAGCAAAGTAAACAGGGCAGGAATAAATAAATGCAGCAAACCTAAAAACAACACTACTATGCAAAAATAGAAGAGAATAAACCATTGAATTATGTGAAGAATAATATGTCAGAGTATACTGTGGTGTCCCTACAGTATGTCTGAATCAACTCTCAACCTCACCAGCGTCACCTCATGTGTCACACACACAGGTGCTGGTTGGACCAACTGAAGCCTTTTGGTTTGTTTGTTTTTGTTTCTCCAGACAGAATATAAAATATTCACATTTTACTTCATTCAAATTGTGCTGTCACTTAAAAAGTAACATTTCATATGTCATGCAAGAAACCTAAACTGTAACGTAAATGTAAAATGAGCAGCTCGTGTCCAGGTTCACCAAAGTCAGTTTTGTGACTGAAAGCTGTCGGCCAAATTAGCACGATGATGTTTCCACAGGAGAGGAGCTGCATTATTATAAACTGTTCCACCACATAAACCTGAAAACTACCTGTGACAGCTGACCTGGGTGATGTGTAGAAGAACATCAAATTTTATTTAGCATCAAATCCGTGTGTTAATGAAGAACATGTTCCTGTGCCATGAGCATAAATACACACATCAATCTTGTTTTTGTGTTATTTTCCTGTGGGCTTTGTGAGGCTGCAGGTATTTATGAAAGTCTGACAGACTAACACAGTCATGTGACGACACTGTGAAGAGCCGAGAGTTGCTTCTTCCTCTGAAACCTGAAAATCAGCTTTAATTCTGTTCAATTTCAACAAAATCCATGTATCATTATTGGAATGGACTAGCACTGCACCCATATCTCTGAGTCATCCACCCGTGATTTCTCCCTCTTATTGTGTGTTTTGAAACTGAAAGTCATTGATAAGCCACCACAATGTCAGGGTCCAGGATATGAGAGTACACTCATCCAGCTCTGAAACACCACAGATCACTGTCACATCTGCGACGGACAACATTTAAGCATCTGTCAAACTGCTACAATTGATGCGAACCAGAAAGACCGGAAATATTTAGGCTGTCTGAATTGTACAGCATATAATTAGTGTAACGAATGTAAAGGTTATTTTGCTGTGATAGGTGAGCATCTCTGTGCACTGTTGCTGTTTCTTTAAGAGACATGTTTGTTTTGTGCTGCAGTAAAAGTCAGTGAGTGTGGTTTTAAGACAGAAGTAATAGTCACTCACCTCAGCGTGACGGCTTTCTTTCCCTTTTTATACTTTTAGGCCACATGTTGAAACTCATAGCCACGAATTTCTCTTTTTTTTGGTGAAACCTGGACTCATCTCCAAAATCTTCCGGCAGAGATCATCAATTGGATCCTTTTAGGGAATCCAGACCTCTAAAACTGTCGGTCGTCATGAGACAAGGACCACCAACAGATACCTCTTTCCACATTTATCTTCGCCTTGTTTATCACTCCGCAACAAACTTGATGAAGCTCCAGATATTGTCAGGTTCCCGAAGGAGTAAAACTGCGCCTTTCTGTTTGTTGTAATGGAAACTCGGCTTAAAGAACAATGATGTGTTCATGTTGAAGTCGGAAGTTTCAGCTGGAATGCCCCATCAAGACAGCTACCAAGTCAATAGCTCCACCTGCCCTGACTTAATGGGAATGGCAGATGAGGAAGTTGGAGGAAGGAGAGATGACTGACTTTTAATTACTTTTATACAAAATGATTGAACATGGATATAAGAACAAACTAAGCATTTTGTGTTTTGATCTTGGATTAAGTTCCTTTGGACAACCTTACAGGCTAATTATGGCACAGCGGGGAATCAAACTGAGAAGAAAGTAGGGTCAAAAGAGCCAAACCACAGAGAGGGATGGGTCTGAGAGCAGGAGTGGGAGTGTTGGTGTTCATGAAATAGTGTCTAAATTTGAGTCAGTGGATTTAAATTTCTTGTTGCATTTAAAGATGTGTGTGAAGAGGCTCAAGATGCACAAACAGCATAAAGATGAGATGAGAAATATGTTGAATAAAAATGCTACTGAATGGGAGTATTCTTGATTTCTATAAGTCTGAGGTGCAGAGAGTAAAGGCACTGACAGTGATTTGTTCCCAGTCAGGGTAAAAACTGACTGATATGAGCCCTGAGAGTCTGAAAGTGCTGTGTTTAAAGCTGTAGAAGCAGCTGAGGTCAAGATTGTAGGTTTAAAGAGTCGGGCACTGCTGTATTGTTAACATTCAGACATGATGCAGTTACAGTGAGCTTGGGGTACATGAGCTATCATGTTAGGCAAATACCAGCAGCCTCCATGGTGATGCAGCGTTTTGGTCCTGTAGCAGCAGTGTGCAGTATTTCCTTAAACAAGTAAAAAAAATAAAAGTATAAATCTGTAAGTTTGGTCAGCAGCTGTGGTTCCAGAGGAGATCTTTGGAGTTAGACCAGGATCTCTGAGTTTAGGGTTTCACTACAGTTAAATACAGTATCTCCATAAATTCACCAAGTCACACAGTAAATGGTGGAAATAACACCAACAACTATATAGTGTATTGTGAAGTACTACAAAACAACAACAAAGTAAAACTCCTGTACTGTGGTGTTTCACTGGCTACTTTAAATAAAGGGATATCAAGTATTACTCTGACAGTGTCCTCAGCATCTGTAGCCCACTACACCCCAGATGGTTCAATGATGCCAGGAAACTGAGGACTCATCATCTCCGTCCACAAACATAAGTGTAAAGTCTTCTGGGTTGTAACACTGCTCACATGCTAAACTGCTCCGAAAGTCTTTTTATAAATCTTCTTTCATTTGGAAACATTTTGACTCGTCTCGACTTATAACATCGACTTATTGATCACAGTCCTGTCAAAGCAGATCAGCAGATTCATTATAATTAAGCTGTTGAATGATCAGCTCATAAAAGTTATGTTCATGTTTTCAGTGTTTTCTCCATCCAAGTTCATCCCAAAGTCCAGACATGCAGGTGATTAGAAAAGACATCTGATCTGAATGTGCTGCTGACTCTTTGAATATTGTGATTTCCTGATGACCAGGAGAAACATGTCTGGAAAACATGCAGAATGTTAGAATGAAATAGGCTGTGGAAATGTGCAGTGAATGAAGGTTATAGTAGGAGACACCTGGTCCTGGTCAGATGAACCACTTTAACTGGCTCCTTTCTTTTTAGCCCACAATGATCATTTTGATCTGTGTTTTATTCTCATTATTTTAAATGGACTCAAAAGAGGACGTTACTCTCAAGTGGTGAGGGATTATTTACAGGTAACATTTAGTGGACAAAAAAAGTGTGTGGATAAACTGCACACGTGCATTCCTGGGATTACTGTTCCAGAGTAATGCAATAAGAAACCAGCAGGTGGCAGCAGTGTGCTGGTTGGCACTGTCTCCTCACAGCAAGAAGGTCCTGACTGGGTTTTCCCCGGGTCTGCGTGGCCCCTCTCTGGGAACTCCAGCTGCCTCCCACAGCCCAGGGACCTGCATGTTAGATTAACTGGTAATTCTAAAGTGGTCATAGGTGTGAATGTGAGCCTGAATGCTTGTGTGTCTCTGTCTGATAGTCATATGACACAACTGTGACTTGTCCAGGTGTACACTGCTTCTGGATTGAGGAGTAATAATATTTTAAAAACAAACAGACAAAGAAAGCAGAGCTGCACCTCACAGTTTGTATTGATGATATTTTTGGACCCAGCTGTGTTTTGTTCTTCTAGAAAGCCACATGTGGGACGAGCACAAATGTAAAGGCAGCCAGTGATGCCTCAACATCTTTAAAACTCAAGGCTGCATCATCAACTCACAGAGCTCTGGACACAAATGTCTGCTGGGACCCAACCAACTTGTTTTGATGACCAGGCCTTTATTCTTTCTTCAATAATAAGAAATAGTAATAATGTGTACGAGTACTTCTAAATGGAGAGCACCTTATTGAAAAAATAAAAGGTAACATCACAATATAGCTTCAATAAAAACTTTAAAGCAGCCAATCATGAAGAGTTCTGTGGTCCACTTCCAAACCAGAAAATCTAATCAAGCACAAACAATCTTAAATCTTTACTCTGATGAAAATATAAGAGAAAGTGAAGTCAAGGTTAAGTTTATTCATATGTGTTTAAAACAACAGAGCTGATCGCAGCGCTCTACATTTAAAATATATAACCTTAAAAAAAAGTAAAACGTTAAATCCAGAAAAAGTGAGAACAACAAACAACATTAAAATAAAATTAAATAAAAATAAAATTCACAGTATCTGACATCAAATGAATCAAGCTCAGCTTTTTCATGTTTTTATAACAAATAATTCATTTTTGCATGATGCAGATCTTTAAACTCAGACAGTAAATGTATTTGTTGGTGTTCATACCAGCACTAATGTGACTCTGCTGACTTTAAGTTGTTGCTTTCAGGTAATAAAAATCACAGACTTCAAACTTTTTCTCACTTGCTATTGGAACAGGATACATTCAAAATTTTACATTAAAGCTTAAAAATGAATATAAAATATCAGCTGAATATGAGCATGGATCTGAAACAGGACACACCTCTGTGTGCTTTTTGCTAAAAGAATCTATATCATATTATTATTCAATATCATCTTCATAAACACTAAAAAGTGAGCACGTCTGATATTTGGGCAGCAGAGGAGCAACAGTGGATTCAAAATGCTCCTTTTTGCTGCTGCAGCTCTCCTCACTGACCTGTAAGACAAACACACAAAGAACACAAATGTCCAAGTTTCAGGATGTTAGACATTTAATAACTTGAAGAATAACTCATCCTGCACAGAAGCATAATTACCAGGAAAGCTTCCTAACGTGACTTCAGAATAAACTGCTGCATCAGCTGCAGGACTTGATTTTCCTGTGAGTGGAAAGAAGATTTAAGACCAGATAAACATGTTGAACAACATTCACTGGAGGTGATGGCAGACTTTGTTTACCTGCTTTCTTCTTGGCTTTTCCTTTTTTGGGGCGTTTGACCTCAGCATACATCAGACTGTCCTCTAAAAGAGAAGTCAGAGCTCAGGATACATTTGATCAGCAGATATATGACACAGAGCTGTTGCACACATGTGGATTTAAACTCTGCAGATCAAGTCTGATTTGTCAGCTGCAGCCATTAGATTATTACTTAAGCTGCCAAGTAAAGAACAGACTATTTTAAGTGCTAAGAGCAGCATGTAAGAACCATTGACGAGATGTGATACGTCACAAGGTTTCTTTTACTGTTACAAAAAAAGTTAACAATTTAGACTTTTGAACACAGGATATTTTATTTAAGCAAATTAGCAAAACAAAAATCTTAATCAACTAGTAATAATCACTTGATTCATTCACCTGAATTTTATCCAAATATAACTAATCTACTCAGTGCTATTGCTGATTTCAGATATAGTGTGGAGGTGAGGAGAGGGGTAATCAGTGCTGCACTCCTCTCCATCCTGTGCATGAAAGTCCAAATGAGGAAACAGTAACACAGTACAAAGTCTTCCAAGTCTTTTGAGAGACAAAAATGATCATTTCACTTCATAAGTCCACAGTGATTGGTCAACTGAAACTTTTGACTGTGACTCCACAGTGCTTTCTTCAGATGTTACTGATGTTACTCATCTGCAGCAAACTACAAAAGAACCTCGAACTTTCCCA